>NW_027362032.1:1120000-1137500 GCF_039654945.1 Dendrobates tinctorius | reverse complement strand
ATCACCGCTGCTGTGTGCTGGGAATGCCTCAAGCAACCGATTTACCAGAGTTGCTTGTTTATTAGCCAATATTAGGTCAAGGTTCTCCTGTGGCATGATGTTTTGTAATTTGCCTTTATAGCATGGATCCAGGATGCTGGCCAACCAGTAGTCATCATCGTTCATCATTTTGGCAATGCGGGGGTCCCTTTTTAGGATCCGCAAGGCATAATCTGACATGTGGGCCAATGTTCCCGGTGTCAATGATGCACTGCGAGTGCTGGGTGGAGGAGCACTTTCTGGCAAATCCACATCCCTCCAGTCACGCACAAACCCTGTACCAGACCTTGCCACGCCAACATTTTCACTTGCCCCACGAGATGCATCCTCCTCCCCTAAGTAATCATCCCCATCATCCTCCTCCTCCTCCTCTTCTTCCTCCACCTCGTCCAGGAGAGGTCCCTGAGCAGACAATGGCTGAATGTCATCAAGGATTCCCTCCTCCTCTTCCTCCTCATCAACATTGGCTGCAGACGCCTGCTCCTTAAGGTGCGTCAAAGTTTGCATGAGCAGACGCATAAGTGGGATGCTCATGCTTAGGATGGCGTCGTCTGCGCTTACCAGCCGTGTGCATTCCTCAAAACACTGAAGGACTTTACAAAGGTCTTTCAGCTTCGACCACTGCTCACCTGTCAACTCCATGTCTGCCCTCAAAGTGCCTGGCCGTGTATCCTCCTACAAATGCATTATGGCCTGCCTCTGCTCGCACAGCCGCTCCACCATGTGCAGGGTGGAGTTCCACCTTGTTGCAATGTCGATAATGAGGCGGTGGTTGGGAAGGTGGAGCAATCGCTGCAGCTTCTGCATACGAACGGAGTGTACAGGCGACCGGCGGATGTGCGCGCACAGTCTTCACACCTTCTGGAGCAGGGCTGTTAACTACGGATAATTTTTGAGGAAGCACTGCACCACCAGGTTCAAGGTGTGAGCCAAGCAAGGTATGTGGCTGAGTTTTGAAAGGGCTATGGCTGCCACAAAATTACGGCCGTTATCACTAACTACCTTGCCTGCCTCAAGATGTACACTGCCCAGCCATGACTCAGTTTGTCGCTTCAAGTACTCGGCCAGCACCTCGGCGGTGTGTCTGTCGCCCAGACACATCATCTGCAACACAGCCTGCTGACGCTTTCCACTAGCTGCTCGATAGGGGGACACATCGTGTGCAACAGTGGCAGCTGCAGATGGAGTGCTCGTACGACTGCGCTCTGTGGACGAGCTTTCGCTTCTGGAGGAGGAGGAGGAGGAGGAGGGTCGAACGCCTACAGCCAACTGTTTCCTATACCGTGGGCTAGGCAGCACTGTCCCACCACCGCTGTCCCCTGTGGACCCTGCATCCACCACATTAACCCAGTGCGCAGTGATGGACACGTAACGGCCCTGGCCATGCCGACTGGACCATGCATCAGTTGTGAGGTGCACCTTTCCGCTCACTGACTGCTTGAGTGCATGGACAATGCGGTCTTTCACATGATGGTGGAGGGCTGGGATGGCTTTGCAAGAGAAGAAGTGGCGACTGGGTAGGTCATAGCGTGGTACTGCATAGGCCATGAGTTCGCGGAAAGCTGTGCTTTCCACCAACCGAAAGGGCATCATCTCAAACGAGATTAGTTTGGCAATGTGGGCGTTCAAACCCAGTGTACGCGGATGAGAGACTGAGTACTTTCTTGACCTACTCATAGTGTCTGGGAGGGTGAGCTGGACTTGAGAGCTGCATATGGTGGAAGTAGCGGTGGACAGGGCGGACTGAGAGAGGGTTGATGATGGTGATGGAGTTGGTGTTCTTTCTGATGGCCTAGAATCAGTCTTTCGTTGATATAACAGTGGGATTCCCTGACTGCTGTGGTCTTGCAACGACACCTCAACATTTGCTGCTGTGCTAACCGGTGGGCTTACAGTGGGGGAAACAATGTAGCGTTGCTGACTACCTTCGTTGTGATCAGTTGCACATGTGGCACTTGAGGTTTGGTGTTGTGTCCACGCTTGCAAGTGCATGCTGGTTAAATGTCTAAGCATGCAACTGGTATTCAAATTTTTCAGATTTTTCCCTCGGCTAAAGGTCTTTGCGCACTTCTTACAGATAACCTTGGCCTGATCATGAGGATTTTGTTCAAAAAAGTGCCACACTGCACTCTTCCTACTTTGGCAGACATTTTGTGGCCTAGCACGCTGTGATCTTTTGACCCTCTGGACAAGCTGTCCAGCAACTCTTTTGATGTTTGGAACCTGTCTTTGGAGTGCTCCGGGCCTGCCAGATAACAGCTGTTGCGATGTCGATGTCTGCTGTGGATGCTCCTCATCTGAGCTATTGGAAGCAGCACCCTCTTCCCCCAATGGATGCCAATCTGGGTCAACAACTGGGTCATCCATCACCTCCTCTTCTATGTCATGTGCACCTTTCTCTGTGTCACCGTGTATGGTGGTATAGTGTGCGGGAAGGGGCACCTGAGTCTCATCAGGGTCAAAATCTGGCTCTGTACACTGCGAGGACAATGTAGTGCTCTGAGTGAATGTACCAGCAGAATCATCCATCAGCGGCTGTGCATCAGTGCACTCCATGTCAGATTCATCTTGGCCTGGGTAATTCACCATTTCACTTGATAATCCAGGCATGGTATGTGAAAACAGCTCCATGGAGTAATCAGTAGTATGGCCTGCGTCATCCTTCAATCTTGGTTGGGGTGAAGGACACAAGGAAAGGTGTGGTTCATGAACATGAGCCTCCAATGACGACTCAGTGCTTTTACTTTTTACAACTGAAGAAGAGGAGGCGATAGAGCTGGAGGCTGTGTCAGCAATGTAAGACAAAACTTTTTCCTGATTCTCTGCCTTTAAAAGCGGTTTGCCAACTCCTAGAAAACTAAGCGTTCGAGGCCTTATGTAGCCAAACGATGACGCAGGGTCAGCACCTCCTGCATTCGGTCCTATTTTGCTCTTGCCACTACCATCAGATCCACCACCAACACCATCTTTACCAGCTGCCAACCCCCGCCCAATTCCACGGCCTCTTCCACCAGCCTTCCTCATTTTTGGTAGAAATGTAGACAAAATCCAACAAACTATATAGTAATGTAAAACAAGGTACAAGGTGTCTATAGGACAGGGGAGATTTAGAATTTCTGCACAAACTTGTGGACAGTGGACACTTTTGGATTGTGTGAGGCCCACTGATATCTGAGCGCTATGTGACAGGCTCGATGGCACAGCTGCCTGTGACCAAAGTGACGAGAGGATAATGGAGATTTTGAATCTCTGCGCACACTTTTGGACACTGGACACTTGTGGATTGTGTGAGGCCCACTGATATCTGAGCGCTATGTGACACGCTCGATGGCACAGCTGCCTGTGACCAAAGTGACGAGAGGATAATGGAGATTTTGAATCTCTGCGCACACTTTTGGACACTGGACACTTGTGGATTGTGTGAGGCCCACTGATATCTGAGCGCTATGTGACACGCTCGATGGCGCAGCTGCCTGTGACCAAAGTGACGAGAGGATAATGGAGATTTTGAATCTCTGCGCACACTTTTGGACACTGGACACTTGTGGATTGTGTGAGGCCCACTGATATCTGAGCGCTATGTGACACGCTCGATGGCACAGCTGCCTGTGACCAAAGTGACGAGAGGATAATGGAGATTTTGAATCTCTGCGCACACTTTTGGACACTGGACACTTGTGGATTGTGTGAGGCCCACTGATATCTGAACGCTATGTGACACGCTCGATGGCACAGCTGCCTGTGACCAAAGTGACGAGAGGATAATGGAGATTTTGAATCTCTGCGCACACTTTTGGACACTGGACACTTGTGGATTGTGTGAGGCCCACTGATATCTGAGCGCTATGTGACACGCTCGATGGCACAGCTGCCTGTGACCAAAGTGACGAGAGGATAATGGAGATTTTGAATCTCTGCGCACACTTTTGGACACTGGACACTTGTGAATTGTGTGAGGCCCACTGATATCTGAGCGCTATGTGACACGCTTGATGGCACAGCTGCCTGTGACCAAAGTGACGAGAGGATAATGGAGATTTTGAATCTCTGCGCACACTTTTGGACACTGGACACTTGTGGATTGTGTGAGGCCCACTGATATCTGAGCGCTATGTGACACGCTCGATGGCACAGCTGCCTGTGACCAAAGTGACGAGAGGATAATGGAGATTTTGAATCTCTGTGCACACTTTTGGACACTGGACACTTGTGGATTGTGTGAGGCCCACTGATATCTGAGCGCTATGTGACACGCTCGATGGTACAGCTGCCTGTGACCAAAGTGACGAGAGGATAATGGAGATTTTGAATCTCTGCGCACACTTTTGGACACTGGACACTTGTGGATTGTGTGAGGCCCACTGATATCTGAGCGCTATGTGACACGCTCGATGGCACAGCTGCCTGTGACCAAAGTGACGAGAGGATAATGGAGATTTTGAATCTCTGCGCACACTTTTGGACACTGGACACTTGTGGATTGTGTGAGGCCCACTGATATCTGAGCGCTATGTGACAGGCTCGATGGCACAGCTGTGACAAAAGTGACTAGAGGATAAGGGAGATTGGATTGCTTTTAAAAAAGCAGTTTGCGAAGCAGTGGGTAAACAGCAATGCCAGCGTGTCAGGAAGCCTTAAAAGGCAGCCCAACAACCAACACCACTGATACACCACAATATAGCCTCCCCTTGCACTGCACACACAGTGACTTGTGTGTTGTGCAGGCCAAATCGCTAGCAGCAGAAGCAGTTTTTTTGTCTTCTTCCCTGCCTAACGCTCTCCCTACAGAATCAGCAGCAACCTCTCCCTATGCTAAGATCGGCAGAAGTAAGATGGCGGTCGGCGTGCACGCCCTTTTATACCCCCTGTGACGCCCACCAAAGCAAGCCAATCACTTGCATGCCCTTCTGAAAGATGGTGGTGACCCGTGCCTAGGTCATCACGTTGCCCACAGTGTCCGTGGATCCTGATTGGCTGAAAAAGAGCGCAAAACAAACTTTTGAAACGCGACTTTGGTGCGTAAGTCGCCGACCTCGTGGCCGACCTCATCCTAGGGTTGGGTTTCGTTTCATGAAACCCGACTTTGGCAAAAGTCGGCGACTTTTGAATTTTTTCGACCCGTTTCGCTCAACTCTACTAAAAAGCCTTCACTAGACCCCTGTACAGCTGTATAATGAGACCAAGGCTTTATAGTGAAGGGACAGGAGTGAAGGCCTGATCCCAGGAGCTACAGTCTGAGGAAAGGGCTAAAAAGCCTTCACTAGACCCCTGTACAGCTGTATAATGAGACCCAGGCTTTATAGTGAAGGGACAGGAGTGAGGACCTGTGCCCAGGAGCTACAGACTGAGGAAAGGGCTAAAAAGCCTTCACTAGTCCCCTGTACAGCTGTATAAAGAGGCCCAGGCTTTATAGTGAAGGGACAGGAGTGAGGGCCTGATCCCAGGAGCTATAGACTGAGGAGAGGGCTAAAAAGCCTTCACTAGACCCCTGTACGGCTGTATAATGAGGCCCAGGCTTTATAGTGAAGGGACAGGAGTGAGGGCCTGATCCCAGGAGCTACAGACTGAGGAGAGGGCTAAAAAGCCTTCACTAGACCCCTGTACGGCTGTATAATGAGGTCCAGGCATTATAGTGAAGGGACAGGAGTGAGGGCCTGATCCCAGGAGCTAGAGACTGAGGAAAGGGCTAAAAAGCCTTCACTAGACCCCTGTACAGCTGTATAATGAGGCCCAGGCTTTATAGTTAAGGGACAGGAGTGAGGGCCTGTGCCCAGGAGCTAGAGACTGAGGAAAGGGCTAAAAAGCCTTCACTAGACCCCTGTACAGCTGTATAATGAGGCCCAGGCTTTATAGTGAAGGGACAGGAGTGAGGGCTTGTGCCCAGGAGCTACAGACTGAGGAAAGGGCTAAAAAGTCTTCACTAGACCCCTGTACAGCTGTATAATGAGGCCCAGGCTTTATAGTGAAGGGACAGGAGTGAGGGCCTGTGCCCAGGAGCTAGAGACTGAGGAAAGGGCTAAAAAGCCTTCACTAGACCCCTGTACAGCAGTATAATGAGGCCCAGGCTTTATAGTGAAGGGACAGGAGTGAGGGCCTGTGCCCAGGAGTCACAGTCTGAGGAAAGGGCTAAAAAACCTTCACTAGACCCCTGTACAGCTGTATAATGAGGCCCAGGCTTTATAGTGAAGGGACAGGAGTGAGGGCCTGATCCCAGGAGCTACAGTCTGAGGAAAGGGCTAAAAAGCCTTCACTAGACCCCTGTACAGCTGTATAATGAGGCCCAGGCTTTATAGTGAAGGGACAGGACTGAGGGCCTGTGCCCAGGAGCTACAGTCTGAGGAAAGGGCTAAAAAGCCTTCACTGGACCCCTGTACAGCTGTATAATGAGGCCCAGGCTTTATAGTGAAGGGACAGGAGTCAAGGCCTGATCCCAGGAGCTACAGTCTGAGGAAAGAGCTAAAAAGCCTTCACTGGACCCCTGTACAGCTGTATAATGAGGCCCAGGCTTTATAGTGAAGGGACAGGAGTGAGGGCCTGTTCCCAGGAGCTACAGTCTGAGGAAAAAGCTAAAAAGCCTTCACTACACTCCAGTACAGCTGTATAATGAGGTCCAGGCTTTATAGTGAAGGGACAGGAGTGAGGGCCTGTTCCCAGGAGCTACAGTCTGAGGAAAGAGCTAAAAAGCCTTCACTAGACCCCTGTACAGCTGTATAATGAGGCCCAGGCTTTATAGTGAAGGGACAGGAGTGAGGGCCTGTTCCCAGGAGCTACAGTCTGAGGAAAGGGCTAAAAAGCCTTCACTAGACCCCTGTACAGCTGTATAATGAGGCCCAGGCTTTATAGTGAAGGGACAGGCGTGAGGGCCTGTTCCCAGGAGCTACAGTCTGAGGAAAGGGCTAAAAAGCCTTCACTAGACCCCTGTACAGCTGTATAATGAGGCCCAGGCTTTATAGTGAAGGGACAGGAGTGAGGGCCTGTTCCCAGGAGCTACAGTCTGAGGAAAGGGCTAAAAAGCCTTCACTACACCCCTGTACAGCTGTATAATGAGGCCCAGGCTTTATAGTGAAGGGACAGGAGTGAGGGCCTGTGCCCAGGAGCTACAGTCTGAGGAAAGGGATAAAAAGCCTTCACTAGACCCCTGTACAGCTGTATAATGAGGCCCAGGCTTTATAGTGAAGGGACAGGAGTGAGGGCCTGTGCCCAGGAGCTACAGTCTGAGGAAAGAGCTAAAAAGCCTTCACTAGACCCCTGTACAGCTGTATAATGAGGCCCAGGCTTTATAGTGAAGGGACAGGAGGGTGAAAACTGGGGAAAGGAGCAAGAAGAGCCGGACTGCCCATCACTAACCTGCAGAGCCGCACTCCACATATATGGCTGCTCTGTGTGCACAAGACCTGTGATGAGGTCACAGGAGGGGAGGAGTCATGGGTCACATGATCTCCGGAGTGAAGACGCTCCATGGAGCCTTCTCCTCAGTCAGTGACATTCCCGCCATTATTCGCCCCTCACTACTGGCACAATTACCCCGCGCCGCCTTTTGTACACAGTGTTATGTGTGGAATGTAACGTGTGATTTCTCTGGAGGGAAATAGACCCCACACGAGGGAATTCTCACTAGTTACCGGCCGTCTACTATATGGCGGCATATGATTGTGCTATCGACTCCACACCAGGAGCTAAAATTCCCAAATCTCGGTTATTTCCCCCCTTCCAGAGTCCGGCTGAGGCTGGGGTCACACTTGGGAGAAACTCGCCCGAGTCTCGCACCTCAGTGCCCTTGTGGATTAGCCTCTGTAGGGGAAATGACACTGGCTGTCAGGGACAGGGGGCCCCAACATAAATCCAATATTCGCTGTAAGAAAACCCAACCTGATGCCGCCATTCGGGGTAACCAATGCTCCGGCAGTCTGTGACAATGTCAGTAATTATATTTTTCTTCACTGATTGGTAGATTTGTGGTAATTTTCCTGGATGATATATTGAGTTACTCCCGTCCTCTGGAGGAGCATGCTGAGCATGTCAGACAGGGTCTCCAGGTTCTACATGACAACTATGTATTTGGTAACCTGGAGAAATGACAATTTGTGGTCCAGCAGGTCCAGATCTCAGGACATTTGGCTTCTGCATTGGGGTCTCAGATGGACCCCGTTACGGTCCCAGCAGTCCCTTCATTGGTTTTATCCAAGTTACCTTTTTATTTATATAGCGCCAACATACTCCACAGCAGTTTACAGGTTGCACACATTATCATCGCTGTCCCCGATGGGGCTCACAATCTAAATTCCCTATCAGTATGTCTTTGGAATGAAAAACGCCAACAAAGCACAAGATGTCAAAGTTCATGAGAAAGTCCGTCACACAAAGATAAATTATGGTTCATGAGAAAACAGAACACACTTACATACAATAATTATATTATAAAGCGCCTATGAATGAAGTGAGGTCACCTAAAAGAATGAATAAAGATATACTGCATCTTTCGGACTATAAGCCGCACCGGACCATAAGACGCACCCCAAATTCTCAGAAGGAAAATAGGGAAAAAGTTAATGTGTCAAATGAGGGTCTGTCCCACAGTCTGAATTCAGTAAACCCGGGGGGGATCGTCAGCGCTGGTGGAGTCGGGTCACAGGAGGTGTTCGGGGATCCGACGATGATCTGACTTACCCCAGGCTGGTGCAGCAGGAGCCTCTGTAACATCTGTAATCTCACTGAGGCCATTTGGAGTAAGGGGGTTTAGTTTATAAATCCAGAAGATTTCTTTCCGATGTAGTTGTCCAATGTGATTCTGAACCTGTGGGGGAATCTCCTCTGTGGGGAATATTCTCAGTTGTGTGGAATCTTTCTTGTGTTTGATGGTGCAGTGACGTGAAAGCCCATGTTGGAGAAAACCCTATGGAGTATTGGAACGGTGTGAGTTCAGCCTTTTGTGGAGGGGTCGGGTCGTCCTTCCCACATATAATTTCTGGTATGAGCATATAATCACGTATGTAACATAACTGGTGGAACATGACATGGGAGTTTTGGTCGGGAAAATTTCATCAGTAGAAATAAGGGTGAGATCAGAGAGACCATGGCAGATCGAGTCACAACAGAGGCAAGTTTTCAGATTGCATGTAATGATTTTATTCGGGAGACAGGCGACTTTTAGCAAATCTTCTTTCTTCTCTTTTATTTTTCTTGGTGCTAGGACATTTTTCAATTATGGAAGTCTTCGAAATGTCAAAAAGGGATTGCTGGGTAATGTTTTTCCCACTCCAGCTGTCTGACATGCTCATGATGCTCCTGCAGAGGACGTGAGTAACTCAATATATCATCCAGGTAAACTACCGCAAATCTACCCATCAGTGAGAAAAAAAATGAAATTTTCAAAGACTGCCGGAGCATTGTTTAATCTGAATGGCATCACCAAATTTTCAGTATGCCCCTCCGGTGTATTGAATGCGGCCTTCCATTCATCACCATTGTGTATACATATAAGAGTAATCATAAGGAATTGAAAGAATTGTCACCCAGATCCTTCTTGCAATTTTATTCCATGGTGAAACGTGACATCAAACCATATTAGAGTGCGGCATGCAGGTAGCAGGGAGCTATACAGATGAGAGAGCCTGACGGACTACGGCCGTTTCGCACTTGCTTAGCGCCTCTACCGCTACATGCTTGTCAGTGGGTTACACCACTTCCTTTCAACAAGGGTTAGGAAATGGTTAACTGAGAAGTGCAAAACATTTACAGTGAGTACAGTGAAATGATTAATATAAAAAATTAAAAGAAATATAACATAGATTATAGCCACACAGACATATTCAATGTATCAGTGAGGCCAAGGGGAACTTGTGCATCGCAATCCACCATCCATGCTGCTTCTCTTGTTAGTAGTAATCTATTCTGGTCACCGCCTTGTACAGGATAATCAGCGGGCTCAATTCCTGCAGATCTCAGCACATTGGGGTCCGCATTATGGACCTCTCTTATATCATTAATGTCACAGATCCTTTCCCTGTGTAACTGAATGGAAATGTTCTCTGAGCCTGATGTGCCGCGGTCTAATAGTCTGGGCAATATAATAATCATCCTGGGCAGTATATGACATAAAGCGCTTGCTCTGTGCGGCCCGTGATTAGTTTATCTACCGTCATCGCTCCGATCCTCAGATTTCTCCTGTAAGATGGAGATGACAGAAGGAGCAATCCCCACAATGGAAATGGCCTCTTGGGCGTCTTCCATGTAACCAGGTGACTTTATTGTTCTTCTCCTGGAATCTTTCCTGTAGCGATAAGTCATCTAAGTCACCGCTTCTTCTAGAAGCAATCGAGGGTTGTTCTTTGCTGCTACGGCTAAATCTTCATCTCCTCACAAATGCCAATTCCTGTTTATCGCTGATTTTATTACATTCATATTGGGATTAGGTGTAAAAGTAACAATAAACCTTTTATTATCTCGTCCTTTTTCTGCTCTTCCTCCTGGATCTTGTAACTAGACCCACATGGGTTCCTCCATCGCTCTAGCACAGTGTAATAATGTTGGCGGATAACCTCTGTGTAATAAGTCGTCTGTCAGGTTATCCGCTTGTTGTATGAAACCTTCTTCTTTACTATTCATTGTTCTCAGCCTCAGATACCGGCTGTATGGTCGGCCTTGATATAGAAGAGTTAATGGTTTGCCTTTATATCCCTTTAAATGCCTTTAAGAATTCAATTGCCTTTTGCCTATTATTGCTAGAATTATTCTTATGTAGGCTATTCGTCTCTGTTTTCAAGGAAACTATACTTGTTATCATATTTGTTCTCAATAGTCAGTAACAACATGTTCTTGGTACGTTGTAAACATGGTATAACCCTGAAGGTGATGGTGGGGGCTACATGAGCTCCATAGAATTACATATTGTTGTAAATGGTATAAAAGATTGCCTTGTATTTCATTATGTCAGATAAAGTGATTTGACCACGGCTCGTGTGTGTTGAGTATCTTTGTCTCCAAGCGCTTGTGAACAGAAGGGCGAAAACCTCCTAATCCGGACTCACTGGTGATCTGGCATACCTGACGCTTGGTCATAACAAAAAACAGCTACAACAGTTTTCACACCCAACGGGGACCGTGGAAACCAGCCTATTCGGAATCCGTATGTGGGAGCTTCCTGGGAGGTTGAATATGCAGAATCCAGGCTGCAGCAGGTGAGAACATTTATTCTTACATTGATTCTGTGTCTGCAACCTCTCTAGGGATCTCTACATATCTCTGGGTAAGACTGTATGACACGGTTTAAAAGAACCCACATCACCAGTGAGCAGTGAGTATGTCTGTATGAGAGTTGAATAATAGAGTAATAAGATAATAATTGTCATCTGTATTATCTGTCAATCTGTTCTGGCAATATCCTAATATACTAACTGGTTGTGTACTGGTGTACTGTGTAGCACAAAGCCTGGGATAGACTTTGTGCAGCGACTATTTTGGATTTTCAGTAAATCATATGAGGCTGTATTTTGTATAGGACTGTGTTTTTTGGTTGTTCTGGTTTTCATTGATTCTTGTTGTTTAAGTTGGCTTTGGTGTTCTCAGAGTTTCAGTGGACACTGCTGTAGGTTAAGGTGTCAAATCCAAAGCGCAAGATAGGCAGGCTGTGTGAATCCTTGTATACGTATATGTCTATAAGAACCTCCGAATGAGATGAGTAATTGAGATAAGGGATTTTTTGTTATCTTCTCTTTGTAAAATCAAATGACCACTGAAAAGTGAAAGAGGAGAAAAAAATCAATCCCTGAATGAGCACGCATGAATGAATTTGATGAATTTACACCATTCTGTGAAGACTGCACAGGAGTTCTAGGGGTACTTTACAGATATTTCAATCTACATCTGAGATTGAATGAATTGAGTAATGATATAGCTCGTGTTATATGTGGTATGACATTGGAAAGTTTTCTGGAATCATTTTGCCAGAAAAGGGCAAGGCGTGGATACTCACATTATACAGTTATCTGCTCTTACTGTACAGTGAAATCCCGTGATGAAGGACACTACATTCTGATGGGAGGGGGAATGATGCCGCTGCGCAGTTTCTCTTCTCCCCTCGCTCCTCTCGTCTTATCTCTGCTGAGTGTCTAATAGGAGGGGGCACTGAGCCGCGTTCAAGATTCTCTGTAGTTCTGAAATGCTCGCTGCTAGATTTGTGCATTTTAAAGCAACAGTACTTAATTGAAGTGGAATGAAATTTTGTAAGTTGAAGTTGAAAGTAAAATATGTGCCTAACTTAGAAGGAAATTGTAAGTGATTGTTTGGTCATTAATGTGTTTGAACCTGCTTATAGTTGTTTGATTAATTTGTATGGCATGTTGTGGATCAACAAAGGAGGTAGCCGACTGTATGGCTGATAAAGTAGGTTAGAGGCCTATCACACCTGGGCCTGCTTACTTTAGTCAGCGGGTTTTTTGTTGTGGATGAGAGGCGAGGGCAAGGAGCCTTCTGGATATACCTTGGCAGGCTCACTCTGACTTGCTATGTGTGGGCTGTAAGACAGAGGTCCAGACACACAGAAGAGCATTTCAGAAGAAAGATGAGCTGTCTAAGTTGAAGCAGCCTTCCCACAATCCATGGAGCTGGGCTGGAAGAAAAAAGGCCTATTCCTATCTAGCCAGCTGATCTAACGGGTGAGAGGCAGAGAGCCTTCTCGTTACATCCTGTAGGACTACCGGGTGAGAGGCAAGGAGCCTTCCCGCTACACCTTGGCAGGCTCTCTCTGACTTGCTAAGTGTGTCCTGTAAGACAAAGTCAGGCACACTGAGAGGGCATTTCAGAAGTAAGGTGAGCTGTCGGCAGAGAAAGGTTGAAGCCATGGGCAACCTTTTTCTGCATACAGTCGGTGCCCCCAATGGGATCCGGGACAGCTATGCAAATTGAAAAAGACAGAGAAGAAAGGAAGCAGTAAAACAAGTGGGACCAATATTGAAAAAGGCAAAAATACCAGAGTGTGAATGTTTGGATGTACAAAAAGGCACAGACAAGGTAAGAAAATAGCAAGTGAATAAATGATGCTTGAGAATGTGCAGCAGTATAGAAGGTGTATTATGAATGTTTTGATTGACAAAATTTAACCAGAGACCCAGACAAAACAGATGGACTTGTAAACACTGTGATCAGACTCAGACAAACCCAGACTGAATAGCTACTTGTGTGACCTGTGCTACTGACCTAAGCGAGTTGCGCTAAATCCTGTCCAGACTAGTGTGGATGGTGGGTAGTGGGGACATTGACCTTTGAGGAGTGAGCTGACTGTAGACATCAGACGACCAACCACATCAGGACCTAGAAGGGCGACTAGAATAAGAAAGATTCAAGTGTATTATCCCTGGAGCCCCTCTGACCAGTTGGCTATGCTAAAGCAGTTACCTGACCCTGAAAGCCAACCACAACCATTCCCATTTTACAGACACATAAAGGAAATACAGAAGACATATAAGTGTATCTGGGCAGACCTAGAGAGGTTGGTGAGTTTAAAGGCAGGTGACGCACTAGGACATATAATTAATACACACACAGATGTGGCAAAGAATCAGGCTTGGGGCATGGATGATAAATCTGCACGGTCTGGGGAGACGTACTGTGAGTCACTAAAACAATGGGCTACAGTAGAACAATCAGAGCAGTCAGTACTCCTGACTAACGTGACACAGCAAAGAGGAGAGAGTGTAGAGATGCACTTTGGACGGTTACAGCTGAAATGGGCAGACATGGGGTACATTTGCATAAACCCACTTGATGTTAGAATACTGGTGAATGTGTGGCGCCCCTGAGGCTTAAGTCGCCACAGAGGTACTGCACCTCCACCTGAGATGTGGTGCCCCACCATCTAGGTAAGGTGAAGGCTCCTAACCACGCTCCAACACCTGCATCCCACACAACACAGTAGTTCAGCAAAGCCACATTGCGGCTCCCTGCTTGGAGTGTAGCAGAGCACCTTTGGTGGCTCCCTGCTTGGAACAGTAAACGTGCTGGGAGGCGGGTGGAGTTTAGAATACTTAAATAGCGGGAAGGTTTAGGATTAGAGGAGTTGGGCTAGAGTGAGAGCCAGAGATGGATGTATGAAGGAAGTGCTGCAGCAGGTCACAGTGACCTGGGCCTGCTGGCACGGGAAAGAGAGAAAGAAGGAGAGAGACATAGACTGACATCCTAACCTTACAAAAGAAGGGAAGAACAGTATGGAACATAAGGAGAATAAGAGGACGGTGGGAACCGGGTTAGAGGAGAACCCCTTCCAGTCCTAAGCGCAAGGCCGGGGCCCGGACCCGAGGTTGTTCGGATACTGATGATCCTGCAACAGACACCGGAGGAATAGGAAGCTGTAAATGCTATATTCACATACCAGACTTGTGGGCACAACAGCAACTTGGATAGTGAGCCGGGGCTCAGGAGTAAGGAGTCGCCGAAACAGGCTACAGCTGTCTGCCGTACAAGTAGAGTTCATAGGAACATCTGTCAGGAGGAACTCCAGTGTAACTCAGTACTGGGAGTACTTCACTCAAAGGCGCTATAAGAGGAGATGTTCAGAAAGGTACATGATGGCGGAGTGTTGGAAGGGAGCATTCCATCTTGCCTGGAGGTTGACTGAGTCCCTGGCCCGGAGGACACGGCACTGAGGCAGGCACCTGTGTGAACTGCAGACTGTGAGTAAAGCCTTGGAACTACATGACCCGGTGTCCTCCACTTATTACCGCACCAACACACTCTGCACTGCTACATATGGGTACCAGCTTCTACACTGCCTGTGCCTCTTCTCCATTACCACATCTACACTGCCCTGGGACTACAGCTCCACCTGTGGGGAGTTCCACCATCTTGGCTGCACCACACCACCAGTCCCAGAGGATCTGTCTGCAGCGTCGGCCTAACATCTTCATTGCCGAACACCACAGGTGGCATCACAAACTATTCTATTCTATTATCCATTCATTCCCCTTTTTGCCATGGAGCCCCAGGGCCACGGACCGGGTCACAGCTTCCGTGACAACTCCCATTGAGATCAACAGACCCAGTACCGAGTACCCCACAGCCCTGGCCACCGAGGGCACTCCATTTTGGCGTCATGAACAGGATGACGGGACCCAATGCCATCGGGTTCTGTGTGCCTAAGATTTGTTGGACTTTAAACTTTTGAGAATGTGCCAAAGACCCATTTTAATAGACTGTACAATGAATGTCAAAAATGGCCGCCAGCATGATGAAGAAGGGCGTGATAAGATGGGTGGTCCCAAGAAAAGACCGCGAACTGTCCTGGGCCTCCCCTGCCTTAATTTCTATGCAACTGCAACATGGCCTACCCCCCGAGGGGTACGGATACTGGCCTGGTATGGAGAAGTTGGAAGAAGATGCCGCCCCCAGAAGGAGGAGCGAAAGCCGGCGGCGGGAAAGGAGCCGAGACAGGAAGAAGAACGCCAGAACGCCATGATGGAAGAAGAGAAGGGGTCGGAAGAACGCGAAGGGGGGCAACCTACCCCCAGGCCGCCCCTGCGGAGCATACGGCCGCTACGGCGCCATGTGCGGCTCCCGCCACCACCTCCCGGCCGATACTGCCTTTGGATGCGGCCCACGAGAAGGAGGTATATGAGGGCCCTGGAGCAGAATGGAGGACCGGGCCCATATTCCCGTCTAGACCTGGCGCGGCTGCGCGGGTCTCCCCCAATGGTCTTGGCGGACACCAACTCTGCCCCCGCCCCATCCAACTGCGGCCTTCCTCAGCAACAACCCCGGGAGTTGCGGCCACCATCGTTCATTACCATGTACCCGTACTGGATCCAGACTCATCTCCGGGAGTGGTACCGGCGAGCCGGAATGGCCCGATTACACCCTGTCTGCAACCCCAGGCTGCGGCACTGCCAACTGAGGTCCCGATGGACACCGCAGAGTCTGATTCTGAGTCATCAGTGGCCACGCCGACTGGATCACCCACAGCAGCAGAGGTACCCTTGGCAGTAGCGGACCAGCTGTCCCCGCAGGCGGTTGATCTCTCTATGGCCCTGTCCTTTACCCCAACAAGCCCCTACCTTACCCTTTGGGAAGTGGAGTACCTATGATTGGTAGACCAAGACCGCCAGAAACAAGATGAAGAAACCCAGAGCATCTCCTCTGGAAGCCGTCCCCAGCAACCAGTTTCCAGAACCCCAGGAGGGGACAACTAGTTAAGATACTTTCTTAAGTTCAACTCTCGTTACCCAGGAGGGTATTTGCACAGTTGTGCCTTTTTCCAGTTTTTTCTGTTTTTGATATCATGTTCTAGTTTTGTTCTTCCAGTGTTGCCCAGTTTGTTGGCAGCTTTCATATTGAACTGTGGAGATCATGAAACCTGAATGGTCCAGAACTGTTTTGTATATAGTTTGCACCTCTTTAGGTGCTCTCTCTTGGTTTTACATAGGACACTCTTCTTGAAAGAAGACCTACCTCGTTATAGGGACATTTCCAGACATGTTGGCCGGACCAGTGTCTATTCTCGCACTTATTGATAATGTTCAGTTTTGTTGAATAAGCTAGAAAGTATTAGCATATAATGAAAATCTTAATGACAGATTTTATAGGAGTATAATGAGAAAAAGACATAGTGAATGTTTTATAGAATTTTGAATAAAGATGTTGAGGATGTGAATGCAGAATTGGAATTACAGGTGACGAACCAGGTATCCACGGTTGTCATCTTAAGTCTAGAAGAGACAGTAGAAAGTAGAAAATGTGAAAGGTAACAGAAAAGAGATGTGTTGCTAGAAAATGTGAATTAATGCTGAGTTTGCTACTACAGCACTTTAAATTAGGTAGCATAATTTAAAATTTAGATAGTTAACTTGTTTGTAACGTTCAAGAAACTGTGCCTCCTATATTAGGAAGTTTAGTATAAGTCATGTTTACATAGCAATATAAAAATTTTGTATGTTCCCATATTGTTTATCTCTGTTTGACTTGCAGCCCGCGGACGTGCTGTGTTTAATGGGGGGGTATGTGGCGCCCCTGAGGCTTCAGTCGCCACAGAGGTACTGCACCTCCACCTGTGGTGTGGTGCCCCACCATCCAGGTAAGGTGGAGGCTCCTAACCACGCTCCAACACCTGCATCCCACACAACACAGTAGTTCAGCAAAGCCACATTGCGGCTCCCTGCTTGGAGTGTAGCAGAGCACCTTTGGTGGCTCCCTGATTGGAACAGTAAACGTGCTGGGAGGCGGGTGGAGTTTAGAATACATAAAGAGCAGGAAGGTTTAGGATTAGAGGAGTTGGGCTAGAGTGAGAGCCAGAGATGGATGTATGAAGGAAGTGCTGCAGCAGGTCACAGTGACCTGGGCCTGCTGGCACGGGAAAGAGAGAAAGGAGAGAGACATAGACTGACATCCTAACCTTACATAAGAAGGGAAGAACAGTACGGAACGTAAGGAGAATAAGAGGATGGTGGGAACCGGGTTAGAGGAGAACCCCTTCCAG
>NW_027362032.1:1010000-1115000 GCF_039654945.1 Dendrobates tinctorius | reverse complement strand
ATGGCCCCGAGCAGAGATATTAGAGAGTTTGTTAAGGCAGGGCGGTTCTAGTGCAAAGATCTTCCCCCTGCAACACCCCTTTGTATCCCATTAGGGAAAAAGGACTCAAGGGTTTGCTGACACTTACAGAAAGGTTCATGACTTAAGGGCTATTAATGATGTTACAGAGAGTGTGACCTCAATCGTCCCTGATCCACACACACAATACTGTCACAGATCCCAGCAACGTCAAAATGTTTCGCAGTCATTGATTTAGCGGGTGCATTTTTCTCTGTACCCCTGCACCCTGACTGTCAGTATCTTTTCCTTTACTCATAAAGGTAAACAATATTGTTGGACAGTTCTCCCACAAAGGGGGAAAGAAAACCCCTGTCATCTATTCAGCAGCAATGGCAGGTATCCTTGAGTAGTGGTAATCACCTCATCCGCTGATTGTACTATTACAGTACGTGGATGACCTTTTGCTGTTCTGCCTGGACCAGAGGTCCTGCAGGGAAGCCACAGTCTCCTTGCTATGTTTTTTTAAGCAGAAAAGGGCTGCAAGGTCTCACGTGACAAATTACAGTATTACAAACAAAAGGTGACATTTTTGGGACATTGAATTGCTGAAGGTACCAGACACCTGACTGAAGACAGGAAACAGGCAATTCAAAATCTCCCTCTACCCAGGTCACATCAGCATCTACGCACTTTCCTAGGCTTAGTGACCTACAGTAGGCCTTGAATAAGGCCTGCTTCACAAATGATGCAACCACTTTATGACTGTTTGTCATCAGACCCCTATGATCTCATTCCTTTGACAATTTATTTCCCACATGACATCCATTCCATACTCGTACAAGTTCAACCAAGACATCTGTCTATGACCAGACAGCTCCGACTTGAGTGTGCTCTACTAATTCCTGATTATGTCTCCCTCAAGAGATGTAATGTTCTGAATGCAGCCACCCTCCTGCCTGTGGATTCAGAAAAGTGGGAATTGGTGACCGTATTAGCAAGTGAGGAAGAATACTTTGACATGACTCATGAACATGACTGCATAGAACTGTTCCTAATGCAGATTTTGAGGTTTTTTTTGTAGATGGCTCCAGATACCACCAGGATGGATATGCAGTAGTATCCTCACATGAGGTAATCCGAGCTGAACCACTCCCTCCTCAAATGTCAGCACAGGAGGCAGAGTTGAAGGCACTCACTGAGGCGTGTAGAGCCGCTGCAGGTAAAGTCGCTAATATTTACACAGATTCGAATTATGCATGGGGAATAGCCCATGATTATGGCCCTATATGGAGAAGCAGAGCATTCCTTACATCAGCCGGTAAGCCCATTAAAAAGGCAGAGCTGGTGAAACAATTAATGGAGGCATTGATGTTACCAGTCCAGGTTGGCATTGTCAAGGTAAAAGCACACGCAAAAGGTGACTCCATGGAGGTAGAAGGCAACAGAAGGGCGGACGAGGCTGCTAAAGTAGCAGCAAGGCGGCCTAGAGAGAGCAGTGGACGGTGGCGGGGAGTCAGCGTATTCCAGCCACACTGAGCCTAGATGTCCTGAAATCTCTCCAGCAACAGGCTGCCCAAACAGAGAAGGTACACCGGGGGAGACTGGGAGCTGAGCTGAACTCAAACGGAGTATGGGAGAATAAGAATAAGTTGTGCCTACCGAAGTCCCTGTTCCCGATTATGGCGCAAGCAACACATGGCCCCACTCACGCCTCAAAAAGTCACATGTGTGCCATGGTAGATGCCTTCTGGATCGCTCCTGGTTTCAGTTACGCAGCCGCAAAACTTGTACATTCATGCCTCATCTGTGCACAGCACAACCCAGGTAAAACAGTAAAAGTCCCTAAGAAAGCGACAACTTGGCCTCTCTACCAGTTTCAGAGACTGCAGATTGACTACAGCTACCAAGGTAGGAGTGTATGCAAATGTCCTAGTATGTGTAGATCTCTTCTCTGGCTGGCCGGAAGCCCATCCGGTAAAATGTGAAAATGCTAAAACGACTGCAGATAAACTGATGAAAGAACTGATCTGCAGGTATGGTGTCCCAGAATCCATAGAGAGCAATAGGGGTACACACTTCACGGGAGAAATAATGAGGGAAGTCATGCAGGCCCTGGGTGTACAGCAAGCATTTCATACACCATATAGGCCACAAAGTAGTGGGAAAGTGGAAAGATTAAGCGGGACCCTTAAACTGAAAAGTCAAAAGGCCATGGCAGACACAGGAAAGAGCTGGGTAGAGTGCTTGCCTCTTGCACTCTTTCCAGTCAGACACACTCCAAATAGAAACACAGGCTTGTCTCCTTTTGAAGTCCTGTTTGGTAGTGCACCAAAGACTGGTCTGTACTTCCCACAGGTGCTACAAATGCAACACGGTTCTATGACATATATCAACAAAGAACCATATCTCAACTATTAAGTGAAAATTAGGGACCAAAAGAGTTTTAGCAAAAAAAGGTAAATTTTATTACATAATAATTAAAAACAGCAACAGAGCATCAATGCTAAAGCAGGCAGTGATAGACATAAATAATTGATGACATCTAGAGTAAAAAAATCCAAGTGGATAGAATAATCGTAGAGAGCATTACTCCCTCAAAGTACTCAATAATAAGTCACATCCATATAGTATAAATATAATCTAGAATGCCTCATTCATCGATCTGCCATATTTATGTAGTAGAGATAATAGATAATAGAGAATATTTCTCTTGCCGAAGGATTTCTTTTAATGAATTCACTAAAGGAAGCCAAGGCGCAACGCGCGTAGAGGCGGCAGGCAGCGGCAGCACATAGTCACTTTAATGTAAGTGTTACGTTACTCTAGTTCATAATTGTCATCTGGTTTAACTTGCATTAATAGGCTTTTCTCTGCATAGTAGATAATAGTTTGCTTTTGCCCTAGTTTGGTCATCTTAATGGGCTTATGTTTGCCAGTATTTGCTGAGGCTATTACTTGTACTTTCAAATCAAATTGCGCCCAGTTTAATTTGCATTAATATGTAGTTTACTCTGCTTAGCAACTATCTGTTTGCTTATGTTGTTCTTTTTGGACATCACAGTGGGCTAATTTTTGCCAGCTCACATTGTGGCAATTATTTGTACTCATTTTTAACTCTTGCCATTTTATGCGAGTTCATGTGATTGGCGCAGCTTTTTGAAATCCACTCTCCGTGCGGTGAAAACTGCTTACGGTGCAATGTACGGTGCCTTAGCTAAGAACTAACATTTTAGTGAATTCATTAAAAGAAATCCTTCGGCAAGAGAAATATTCTCTATTATCTCTACTACATAAATATGGCAGATCGATGAATGAGGCATTCTAGATTATATTTATACTATATGGATGTGACTTATTATTGAGTACTTTGAGGGAGTAATGCTCTCTAAGATTATTCTATCCACTTGGATTTTTTTACTCTAGATGTCATCAATTATTTATGTCTATCACTGCCTGCTTTAGCATTGATGCTCTGTTGCTGTTTTTAATTATTATGTAATAAAATTTACCTTTTTTTGCTAAAACTCTTTTGGTCCCTAATTTTCACTTAATAGTTGAGATATGGTTCTTTGTTGATATATACTGCTTTCTGAGTTGTGCTATCACTTGTTTCCCATTAACAGGGGATTTTTTTGGTACTTACGGTTCTATGACAGCCTACGTCCAGGCCTTGCGGGAAAGTCTTAATGTGGTTCATAAACATGTGTTCTCATCCATTCCAGATCCTAATGCCAGTGCAGATGTGCATCAGTTGAATCCAGGTGATTGGGTGGTTGCACGCAGACACTTGAAAAGGAGCCTGGACCCATGATTTGACGGCCCCTTCCAAGTCCAGCTTACCACATCCATCTCAGTAAAACTTGAGGGAAAGCCCACCTGGATCCACGCCAGTCACTGCAAGAAGGTCCTGTCAACAGCAGAATGACTGTTCTCCTCATCACCTTGCTGGCAGTGACAGGGTTACTGCACTCTACAGAGACACAGGACAAACTCTTAAATGCTGATTGGGACAACAAACTTATTCGGCATCATGCTCTTCTTATAAAGGACATGGAAGGACAGAAACCGAAGGACTGTTGGGTCTGTACACAAAGCCCAGTATCTGCGAGGACCATGCCGTACTTATCCTTACCTCTGGAGCCATGGGAGGTATTAACCCCACACTGCTTACACAATGAGACTTGGACTCAATCTAGGTTTTGGGGAAAAGATGTGCCCCGTGATATATCTGCCTCATTGGCTATAACTGGATGGGTCTCTAATCCCTGGTTTCAGTTTAATGTAACGCGGCCTAAAGGTACAAATGTGGCGGGAATATGACTCAGATGTCGGAAATATGGTCGCCAGGAGGAGGACTGAAATCCCTCACTCAGACCCTATTCCCAATGATGGACTGTGGTTCAGTCTTCAACACACTGGAGCAGACACCTGTGGTGAGGACAATAATTGCTTCCGCATATACACTCGCGATCAAACACAGGTTAATGATACGGTGTACCAGGATGGTATTGAAGGCTGTAAAGCATCTACCGGTAAAATAATAAGGAAAGAAAGGGGTAAATGTATATCTGATATGAGTGGAAAACAGATGAATAATACTTGGTGCGCCCATAAGCCTATGTCAGGACTTTTGAGTTTATACCAATGTATACAGACCCCTGGTCACGTTTGTGTTCTCCCTGAAGGAGTATTCTTGGTTTGCGGACATTGTGCCTACAGGTGGGTGAGCCCAGACATAAGGGGGGTTTGCACTCTTGCCAAACTAATACCAGCCACTTTCATAGTTCCTCATAGTAAAATAGACACAGCAGCAGTTCCAATTCATACTTTGTATAGAAGGGCTGCAGACAATAAGCCCCGGCCAAATGGTAGGCCGCATGTAGTAGAAATGGGGAAATAAATAAAATATTCAGTAGTATGCTAATATACCCCTTCATAACCCAAATGTGGGACAAATTAGTGGAAGCTACCGACTACCTGGACGATCAGATATTCCAGATTCTTGAAGTTCTTAATGAGACTAATACAATACAGAGACAATTAATCGTAGTTACTAACCAGCATACTATAGTACTAGATTACCTGACTGCAAAAGAAGGAGGAATGTGTCAGATAATTGGTCCCACCTATTGTAATTATATCGACCATGCTGGCAATCTCACGATCAGGGCCAGTATAGACAAAATAGGTGAACTCAGAGACCAATGGTTAAAACAACACAGTGCAAACAGAGACTCCTGGTGGGGTAACACATTCTCTTTTCTAAATCCAGCAAATTGGTTTAATGGCCTTGCAGGATGGATTTTTGGCATTGTACAGACTTGTATGCAAATTTTGTTGTTTTGCTTATTGGTTTATGTAGCCGTAAAAGCGCTAATATATGTATTACTTAAGCTACTGAATAATGTATGCATAAAAAAGAATCTAAGGCTGAACCTTCTGTAGTGTATCATAGACCCCAGGTAGCCATTGCTGATGGGGAAAGTGAGTGTCCACACTGAGGGTGGATGGGCAAAGCAGGTAGGAAGCCCCCGTATGGGTACTAGACCCATGAGACAGTAGCTCCTTTGTGGACATCAGTTGACCCTGTGGCAAAGGTTATACCATTTACAAAAGGGGGAAATTGATATGGAAGGTTTGCCTTCATATCCCTTTAATTGCCTTTAATTCTTGATTTGCCTTTCATTTATTCTTATGACTCTGCAGTTTGCCAGTCTCCTCTTCAAGGGAAAAATGCTTCTTATCATATATGTTCTCAATAGTCAACCATAATGTGTTCTGGGTACATTGTAAACATGGTATGACACTGAGGTGATGGTGGGGGCCACATGAGCCCCATAGAATTACATATTGTTGTAAATGGTATAAAAGATTGCCTTGTATTTCATTACGTCAGATAAAGTGATTTGACCACGGCTCGTGTGTGTGCAGTCTCTTTTTTTCTCCAAGCGCTTGTAAATTAAGGGCGTAAAACTCCTAATCTGGCCTCACTGGTGATTTGGCAGATCTGACTTTGGTCAGGACAAAAACAGCTACGACACTACTCAGACAACACACATTGAGGGTAAAACAGTGTGGCAATGCTTTATTGAACCACAAAACAGGCAGATAACACATAGAACATTCCCAGCACAGTACCCAACAGAGTGCACATTACAGAGTCTCACCCTTCCGCTGATTCGCTCCCAGGGTCGCTACCCCACCTGTGGTTCGCACAGAGAGGAGGTAAGGACAAGCGAAGGAAGATGACAATCCATTCAGTCCATACAAGGTAAAATGCCAGTTGATCTGAGGATCACAACCTGGCATCTCCATACATATCCATGGTTCAGCGATGGTCAATGGAGCAGATCTGTATTCTTCCAACCGTGGCTGAAAACCCCTAGGTTGTTTCCTGTAGAATGATAGATCCGTGTCCCTCGAGATGTAAAAACTATACGAAGTATATAGTTTGAAGCCTGGGATCTGCCTATATGTGGCTAGTTTTCTGTTTCGGATAACATGATACATGATTTTAATTTTTTTTTCGTCTAGTCTTGCTTGAATATAGATCGATATTAAATAAAGTCTCCTGATGAGTCGCCTTTGGTGAGGACGATGAAACCCGTAGAAATGAGAGGCTTGGAGAATGTGGTTCAACTCCCACCAAGGACAACATCTGCAAGGAGTTTGTATGTTCTCCTCGTATTTGCGTGGGTTTCCTCACACATTCCAAAGACATACTGATAGGTAATTTACATTGTGAGCCCCATTGGGGACAGCGATGATAATGTGTGCAAACTGTAAAGGGCTGCGGAATATGTCAGCGCTATCTAAAAAAGAAAGATTATTATTATTAGAAAGATTCCATTTCTGGTCAAAATATTTCCCACATTATGAACAGGAAAAAGGCTTCTCCCCTGTGTGAGTTCTATGGTGATTAACTGATTGTGATTTCCAGTTAAAACATTTCCCACATTCTGAACAGGAAAAAGGCTTCTCCCCTGTGTGAGTTCTATGGTGCTTAACCAAATATGATTTCAGTGTAAAACATTTCCCACATTCTGAACAGGAAAAAGGCTTCTCCCCTGTGTGAGTTCTATGGTGATTAACCAAATCTGATTTCTGGTTAAAATATTTCCCACATTCTGAACATGAAAAAGGCTTCTCCCCTGTGTGAATTTTTAGATGTATATTAAGATTACATTTTTTTATAAAACATTTCCCACATTCTGAACAGGAAAAAGGCTTCTCCCCTGTGTGAGTTCTATGGTGATTAATGAAATGTGATTTCTGGTTAAAACATTTCCCACATTCTGAACAGGAAAAAGGCTTCTCCCCTGTGTGAGTTCTTTGGTGTGCAAGAAAACGTGATTTCCATATAAAACATTTTCCACATTCTGAACATGAAAATGACTTCTTTGCTTTAGGAGCAGTTTGTTTTTTATTGCCTCTTTTGTGACTTTCATTTTCCTTAGTAGTCAGTAATGAATCAGAAGATGGGACCTGTTTCATAGGATCAGATGACAGATCTTTGCTGTGAATGGATGATGATATATCTGGAGTAATGGCATTCACTTCAGTTGTATCTTGTAGGATCTCAAGATCTTCTGATTTCAAAATTGAAGATGTCAGCTGTCCCTCTGATCTCCTGGTACAGTCATCTGCTAAGATAAAAAAATATTTTTTAATAAAATATAATTGAGTTTTATATTTTTGAACATTTCTACTTAAACTGTCCATAAAAATGGCAAGCTATGTAAAAAACTTTATTTACCAAGACAATGACAGTTCACAGTCTAATAGAAAACCTTGTTTAATGAGCCAGTAGTGTGCGGTGTTCAACACTTTGTTCATTCTGCCTCCCAAATATCAAATAAAAAGAAACCAATCAGTGTTATGTAGGTGAAAATAATACCAATTCTCATCTCACAAAAAAACAAGTCCCCACTCAGGTCCATCATCTGTCAATGGAAAAACAGAGGTTCCCACACTATTAGTGGCTCAAAGGCTGCTGAAAAGCAGCAGAGTTTCTATAAACCAATCCAGCAAAATCCGCTCTCACTTCGGAGTCTTGCAGTGTGCGCAAACAACATTTAGGATCCCTGTATTTAGCAATATTATAGTGAGAAGAATCCACTTAATTTGCGGTGTCTCCTGGAGCACAATCTGGGCACTATGTGCTGGGTAAGAAAATGGCAAATGTGTAATTTTCACTCTCCAACATCCACTACGTGTTAATTTCCGGAAAGTGGCTGTGGAGTCAAAATATTCACTCCTCCTACACACGTGGTCAAAGTTGTCGATACCCCTCGTTTAATCACAGAAAAACTCACAATGGTCACAGAAATAACTTGAATCTGACAAAAGTAATAATAAATAAAAAATCTATGAAAATGAGCAAATGAAAGTCAGACATTGCTTTTCAGCCATGCTTCCTCAGAATTTAAAAAAAAATAAAACTCATGAAATAGGCCTAGACAGAAATGATGGTTCCCTTAACTAACATATTTTGCTCCACAACCTTTTGAGGCAATCACTGCAATCAAACGATTTCTGTAACTGTCAAGGAGACTTCTGCACCTCTCGACAGGTATTTTGGCCACTCCTCAAGAGCAAACTGCTCCTGGTGTCTCGTGTGTGAAGGTTGCCTTTTACAGACGGCATGTTTCAGCTCTTTCCAAAGATGCTCATTAGGATTTAGGTCAGAGCTCATAGAAGGCCACTTCAGAATATTCCAATGTTTTCCTCTTAGCCATTCTTGCCTGTTTTTAGCTGTGTGTTGGGTCATTATCCTGCTGCAAGACCCATGACCTGCGACTGAGACCAAGCTTTCTGACACTGAGCAGCACATTTCTCTCTAGAATCCCTTCATAGTCTTGAGATTTCATTGTACCCTGTACTGATTCTATACACCCTGTGCCATATGCAGCATGGAAGCATGGTTGAAAAGCAATATCTGACTTTCATTTGTTCATTTTCATAGATTTTTTATTTATTATTACTTTTGTCAGATTAAAGTTATTTCTGTGACCATTGTGGGTTTTTCTGTCATTAAACGAGGGGTACCAACAATTTTGACCCCGTGTGTATAGATTATAACCCTCAGGGAATTAATTTATAAAATGGAATCACTTTATGGGGATTTCTACTATTCTGGTTTTCTGTCATTTAGTTATATTAGGGCTTCTGCATATGGTGTGTCCAATCTCATCTGGGATCTGTTCCTGCTGTCCAGCTGGAGTAATCTGCTCCCTACTTCAGCCAATTGGTAAGTACCACACCCTACTAAAGCACAAAGCACATGGCCGGAATCTGCCAGATACAGCGCTGTTCTCCTCTGGTTCAGTCCTCTGTGCTCACCTTGTGGCTTGTGTATTTGTTTCCTGCTGTGACCGTGGCCCGTTTACTGACTACTCTTGTGTCTTCTGATTCTGTATTCTGTCCTTCTGGTTCTGACCCAGCTACCTGATTATTCTTCTTGCCATCTAACACCACAGAATAGCAGGTAACACCATGGGCCAAGCCTAGGGGTCCCAGTGTAAGTCCAGATTCCATGTAAGGGTGTTAAAGGGCGATGAGCAAGGCAATCCTTGGGATATGGAAAGCAGAGAAGATAGAGCCAAGCATGTTCATGGTGGACATCTTTTGAGCTGCCAGGTGACCATGAACAGTGCTCCCAATACATTGTGTCTGCAAACTATTCCAGCTAGATCTGCATTCAAATAGCTAAATGGCGCTCCTTCCCTTCTGAACACTGCCATGTGCCCAGACAGTAGTGTACAACCGTATATAGGGTATAGTGAGAAGTTGAAAAATCAGAGTATTTTGGACACTTCTGTAATCAAACACTGTGACTATAGACAATAACATCTACTGAGATGATCAAACTCCACAGTCTCCATCAGTAATAAATGAGCAGCTAGTGGTGAAACCTCTCTGGGGTAATTAGAGTATGGGGCTCGGTGACGTCACAATCTATACTATTGGAAGTTCCAATATTTTCTGTCAGATGAGTTTCAAGAAGAAATATTACACATTTATAGAGAACTGTGTATAATAGTGCAGGGCTGAGATGTCTTAAAGGGAACCTGTCAGCAGGATTGTGCTCAGTAACCTACAGACACTGTCAGGTCAGCGCCGTTATACTGATTACAGTGATACCTGGTGATGAAATCCGTCTTGTGGTTGTTGTTTAATGTGTATTTGTAGTTTTCAGTAAATTATATTCTCGTGCTCTGGGGCGGGGCTGTGGGCGGGGCTCTGGGCGGGGCTTTATGTGGTGCACTGATTACATATTCATCTGTATTGGCTTATGACAGGTCGCTGATCCCTCACTGACCTGCCCCCATTGTTACATAATGCATATAATAGTGTTGATATTATTGTTGATAATGCCTATAATATTGTGGCTATTGTGATGCTTAGAAAAAAATTACATCCAGCCAAATGTCACCGGTGATGGCGGCGCCTGCACAGTAGCCTCTATAAGTAAGAGATAGAGGCTAGACTTCCGGTTCCGGCGCCACCATGTACGGACGTGGGTGAAGGAGCTCCCGCCGACTGCCGCCAAAAATCTGTTATTGCACAGAGCCCTGAACTAAAACTGACACTGGGAGTGCAGCGGTGTCATCTGAGAGCGGCCATGACATGGACCGATTTATTACCCTCATTTCTGTCTATCGGCCTAGCCGATCGCTGCGCTCTGCAAACGACTTTCGACTAACCTCTGCACTAATCCGTACCTCCCACTCCCGACTCCAAGACTTCTCCCGTGCTGCTCCTATCTTCTCGAATGCTCTACCCCAAGAAATTAGGACTAACCACAATTTGCATAGTTTTAGGCGTTCCCTCAAAGCACATTTGTTCAGAGCGGCCTATCACGTTCACTAATCACAGTCATTCTATGTGTAAGTGTGCGTGTGTAGCCCATTCACTATCTCCATCCATCCCTCACTCCCTCAGGATGGCTGGACCATCACTGTAAATACACCAGTGTGAATACACACCTGTACTCTGTACGTCTCCCACCTCATTGTAGATTGTAAGCTCTCACGAGCAGGGGCGGATTATTTTGTCTTATTTTGCTTAAATTATTGTATTGTTAACGTTGTTACTTATGACTTGTGTTTTGAAACTGTTAAACTGTAAAGCGCTGCGGAATATGTCGGCGCTATATAAATAAAGATTATTATTATTATTATTACCAGAGGCGCTGGGAGAGAGAGGGAGGAGGAGGAGAGCGGAGGCAGCCTGCAAGGTGTAGGTACAATAATGGCGCCGGAGACACAAGCGGGACAGGATAGTCAGACAGACCAGGGGATGAGAGGAACAGGGCAGGAGAAGGGGAAGAAGGCCCCTGGGACAGAAGAGGAACACAGCCAGCAAAGGGGAGCAGATTTAGGAGGCTTGGTGGAAAACCAGCTCCATACACAGGGACAAATGAATTTCAAGCTGTTAGCAAAAGAAATGGCTGTGTACCTGACTGAAGATTTCAAGCAGGCTGTAGCTGACATGATACAAGTCACCACCAAAGAGCTGCAGTGCAAAATGACTCATCAGGAAGGGCAGCTACAGGAGGAGAGCACAGGATCTCAGAGGCTGAGGACAGGCACAGGTTAATGATTTAAAGAGACAGTCCTCTTAGGGTACCGTTACACCTAGCGATGCACCAGCGATCCCGACCAGCGATATGACGTGGTCAGGATCGCTGGTGCATCGCTAGGTGGTCGCTAGTGAGCTGCCACTCAGGCAGATCTCACCAGCGACATCGCAGGG
The DNA here is from genome assembly GCF_039654945.1 of Dendrobates tinctorius. Classification (NCBI taxonomy): domain Eukaryota; kingdom Metazoa; phylum Chordata; class Amphibia; order Anura; family Dendrobatidae; genus Dendrobates; species Dendrobates tinctorius. The sequence goes on along the minus strand of NW_027362032.1, from coordinate 1,103,243 downwards.
GATGGGGGTCGCTACTTACCTGTCAGACGAGGCGATCCTGCGTCCTCCCACCCGGCTCCACGCGCTGCTCGTCGTCACAGCAGGAAGCGCCGCAGGAAGTGACCGACGAGGAATGGTCCAGGAGCTTCTCGCGCGATCAGCGATAACCAGCGGGGGAGCCGGTCGGAGGTAAGTATCACATGCAGCGATATCGCTAGCAATATCGCTGCAACGTCACAAAATCGGTGACTTTACAGCGATATTGCTAGCGATATCGCAGTGTGTAACGGGGGCTTTATACTATGGATAAACTGGACGATTTGGAGAATAGGTCCCGCAGAAATAATTTGAAGCTGATAGGTCTCCCAGAGTCAATAAAAGCACAACAATTAAATGATATATTTGAGATAGAACTGCCAAAGGAGTTGGGTCTGGCATACAAGTGCAGAGTCGAACGTGCCCATAGAATCGGCCCCCCTAGAGCCTGATAAAAGCAGGAGTGGACGAAATAACAGGGAAACACTAAGACCGCGTCAATCTGTGGCAAAATATCTGAATTTTAAAGATAAAGAAGAAATACTGAGAGCCTATAAGGGGAGGCGACGATCACTGATAATACAGGGACACAAAGCCCTTCTGTTTGGAGATTTTTCGGTTGAAGTGACACGAAGAAGGAGAGCTTTCAGTGAAGTATGTACTACACTGTTCAGACGCAATGTAAGATTCCAACTGAATTACCCAGCAACTTTGAGGTTCAGAACAAGAGAGGGTACGATGAAGTCGTTCATAGATCCTAAAGAGGCCATGGAATGTATAAACCAACAAATGCCCTCATCCGGCCACCAATCACCAGCAAACGCCAGCCCCCCCCGAGAGAGGCAGCGGAAAGGAACATAGAAGAGGAGAGAGGGACGACTCAACCCCATACCTACAGACTAAGATCGGAGGTGCATACAGAGGGGGACAATGAAAGAGTCTCAATGGCAAAAGAACAGAGACCCCCCAGTGACAAGGTCGACCAAGAAAAGCCAAATAAGACAAGACGCAAAATGAAGCGAGGACGTAAAAACCGAGATAAAGTACATCTTGTGATTGGTAAGGACGTCCAGTTAATGTTAAAGCCATACAAGATGCACTTGAGAGATGGTGATGAAGACTAAGCGTGATAAATAATGAGCTTAGTAAGGACTGTTTGTCATCTCCAACTCTCTGAGAAAAAGTAGCTGAAAACCGACAAAAGACTGCATCTAAAATACGCACGAAGACGCAACAATCACCAATATGTTCATTAGCCGGCTTGTGAAGGGACGCTTTCTTTCACCTACAGATCTCATAATCTACCACCCCCCCCCCCCCCCCCCCCGTGGAATCCCTTTTTCTTGTTTTTTTTCTGTTCTGTCTTCCTCCCCCCACCTTTTTTTTTCTCCTCCCCCCCTTTTAGGCTATGCAGATACAGCTGAGACAAAAGAAAGACCCAGGATGCGTATTTCATCAATCTAGGATATGGAGTGCGCCAGCGGCTGTCGAGCTTTGTGTTCTCTTGTTCCAAGGGACTAAGGTACTGAGATGTCTCCACAGGAGAGAACTTTATGCCGACTCTTGACAATCCCGGCTGGTGGCGACCAGTATATTAGGAAGATGGACAAGGACAACACTAGTTGTATTGCTTTGTTCTGAGTTGAGAACTTTCTAAGGGTGAAATTGCCCCATATTTGTTAAAAGTATACTGTTGGGGCTCTCTTGGGGGGGAACAAACTTCATGCTTCTTTGGCTTCATAGATGGGGCGATGAAAGGGGCTTTTTTGGTACTGTTGGGGGGAGAAGTTCAGGAATTTTAGAACTGTTGTAAGTATACAGAAGTTTGGGGGATGTTTAGGGTCTAAAGGCTGGAAGTTTGATGTTTACAAGAGGTTTAGGGCTCAGGGTCTAACTACATATAAAATCAACGGTTAAGGTGAGATGTTTGAAATACGGCGGACGGAGGATAGTTCGGTCTGGAAAGTGGTGGAAAAAAAGAGAAGTCAAAGACGTGGTTTCTACAGGGGGAGGGAGGACTGGGGAATGGGGAAAACGGGGGGGGGGGGGGATTTCCGTGATTCTACTTGTTATAAACTTATGAGATTACTACTGGCTAAAAAGTTACTTAATGACATAAAGTACCCGATTAAGGTGCAGTTGAATTTCACCTATACCCGCAGAAGGAAATATCTTATACTAAAAAATGGTTAGGTTAATAACTTGGAATGTAAAGGGATTACGTTCACCAAACAAAAGGCTGATGGTACTCCATCATTTGAAACGACTAAGGGTAGATGTAGCCTTGCTTCAAGACGCATCTAGCCAAGGGAGATATTTTTAGGATGAAGAAACTATGGGTGGGAGAAGTTTATGGCTCTAGTGCGTCAGACAGGAAAGCAGGGGTCCTAATACTCATACATAAAGCGTTGGCACATAAAGTGACATCTGTAGAGACAGACCAAGAGGGCACGATAATACATTTGAAATTACAAATACATAACGACATTGTTAGTTTATATAACATATACGCCCCAAACACAAACCAAAAGATATTCTTTACATCTTTACAGAACACAATACTTACGGATAAGAATGATAACATAATTATAAGGGGAGATTATAACGAGGTACTTAGAGAGGACGAGGATAGAAAAGGGAGGTTAGCGGGATTAAACCTGGGTCAGGAGAAAGGGCACACGGGGAGAAAAGGGTACTTAGAAGACATGATAATGAATTGGCAGCTAAAGGATGCGTGGAGATCAACGCACCCTATGGACCGGGAATTTACACATTACTCTCATGCGCATAAGACATGGTCGAGGTTAGACATGTTTATTCTTTCAGACAAGCTTTTACTTAAAATGCTGGCTGTCAATATTGAAGACATGGTGATCTCGGATCATAGTCCTGTAACTCTGGACCTGGCTGATATACACCAGAAAGGGACAGACTACATATGGCGTTTTCCGGGAACCATGACGAAAGATTATGATTTTGTTAAACGGATGGGAGAATGGTGGACAGAATTTACATCCCATAATGAAGAACACAAATCCAACCCTAGACTTTATTGGGAAACAGCGAAGGCGGCATTAAGGGGAAACATCATAGCCCACACACAAAGATTAAAGAAGCAATTAAAAGACCAATTTTTAAGGGCAATTAACGAAGTCAGGACAACATATACAAAGTATAAAAACTCCCTATTGGATGAGGATAAAAACAATTGGATGAGAGCTAAAAAAGATTTTGAGGAATGGGCAGAAAAAAGGGAACAAATACATAGGAGCTACTTAGACATAGAATTAAATAGGTATGGCGACAAAGCAGGGAAAGTAATGGCCAATTTAGCCAAGGGAAGGTATGCTCCTACATCTATAATGGCAATTAGGAATAAGGAAGGACAACGACTGACGGACCCTATAGATATAAATAGGGAGTTAGGGAAATGCTACGCTGACCTATACAGAGAGGAAGGACGACAAGACGCAACAGGGGATGACGCATGGCTTGACAAAATTAATATCCCGAAACTTACGGATGAGGAGTTACAGGACTTAAATGGTTATATCACAGAGGAAGAAATAAGTATGGCAATAAAGGGGTTGGGGTCCAATAAAGCTCCTGGACCCGATGGGTTTAATGGATCTTTCTATAAATCATTAAATGGACAAATAACTCCCATACTTAAAGATCTATTTAACAGTATTCTGCAAGGGGAAGCCCTGTCAGAAATTATGAATACGGCTTACATAAAACTCCTCCTGAAGGAAGGGAAAGATCTAGAAGATCCCTCGGGATATAGGCCAATATCATTAATAAACCAAGATGTCAATCTCCTTTCAAAAATAATGGCCGATAGACTGGCTAGAATACTACCTAGGTTAATCTCGAATCATCAAACAGGCTTTGTAAAGGGAAGGTCAGCCGTTACTAATATTAGGAAAGCTATGCTGCTACTAGTCGTGACTAGAAATAAACACCTGGAACGGGGGGAAGATCCAGCCATGGTCACACTAGTCGCAGAAAAAGCGTGTGACAACGTGAGGTGGCCGTGGCTGGGTCAAGTATTAGACAGAATACATTTGGTGGGCCCATTTAGGGATTTTGTGACAGCTCTATATCATAACCCAAGAGCAAGGATATATACGCCCGGATTTTTGTCAGAAACCTTCAAGCTGAAAAAAGGAACGAGGCAGGGGTGCCCTCTGTCTCCTCTACTGTTTAACCTGGCAATAGAACCCCTGTCAAGATATCTAAATGATCATGATATATACAGGGGAGTGGCGGTGGAGGGACAGATGGCTAAATCTGCATTATTTGCGGATGACATAATTGTATTTATGAGAAATCCAGAAGAAGATCTCCCTAGATTACTATCAGAGATTGAAAAATTTGGAGAATTTTCGGGCTTTCGGTTAAATAAGAGTAAATGCGAGATTTTGTTTATGAGAAATGGTGAGAAACGAAGCCAGGAAAATAATATAGTGAGTATCCCGAAAGCGACAACATCTATAAAATACTTGGGAATAAATCTGGGGACATGCCCGAAACAGATATATGATCTAAACTATAAACCAATTACTGACAAAATAGAAAAAGAATTGGAAAGATGGGGGAGCTTACCCCTCACACTATTAGGAAGATGCCATCTAATCAAAATGACAAGTTTTGCAAGACTTTTGTACCCATTGCAGACTGTTCCAATGCTGATCAGACACGTGGATGTTCTAAGACTGAATAAGGCCTTTTCTAGGTTCATATGGAGAGGGAGAAGGGCGAGACTTGCTTTGAGAGTTCTAATGCGCTCAAAAGAGGGAGGGGGGTAGGATTTCCAAACATTAGAGGCTACAATCTCTCATGCTTAATGAGAAATGTAATTGATTAGATTAAAAAGACGGGGCGTTATACTGATTATGCGCTAGAATCGGAATTTTGTGGTCCATGGGACCTGACGGCATTGCTTCACACACCATTGTCACCTATTCCTCCAGATATTATGCACTCGGTAATCTGTAAGGACACCATTGCCACATGGAAGGCAGTACGGAAAAAACGGAAAATGTCATGGAGGGTATCAAAACATCTTAATTCTTGGGCGTTCCCAGCTTTTAAATTGGGTAGAGAAAATAAACTATATTCGGAATGGATCCAATAAGGTATACAGACGTTAGATGACTTAATACATGTTCAGGGATGTCATTGGTTGACGGGACCAGAGGTGATAGACAAATATAAAATGCCACGTTTCCATCTGATGCTCTATAGTCAATTAAAGCACTATGTATTAGATAATTTGCAGGATGTGAGGAAGGAAATCGACTCCGAGGTATGGGGTGACATGGTTACCAGGGACATTGGGGAAGTATCGATCTCCTCAATATATGGGGAACTGAGGGACACGCTACGCCCATCGGGAACAGACAGAGTTTTTCACAAATGGGAAAAACATATACAAGATGGAGAACTCAATCATAAAATACTACAAGGTTGGGAACTGGTAAGGAAACATATTATCAATGAGCAGTGGAGGGACAGCCAGTTTAGGATAATGCACAAAACGATATGCGGATTTAATATACAGCCTACTCCACAAAAACCTGATAGACAAACGAGTTGTCCTAAATGTAACACTCCTAAAACAGACATGGAACATGGAATATGGTCGTGCCCTAAAACACAAGAACTCTGGGTCAAGATCCAAGACATGTATTTACAGATATGTGGGATTCGGGTGGATATCGATCCAATGAGCTGGTTGTTTCACTAAACGATAGGCAAAACAAGTGGTGGAAAACTGCTTATACTCTGACTCTGGTAACAAAGCGTCTAATTTTACAACATTGGCTTGCCAAAACGCTTCCAGGGGTAAAAGACGTAAAGGCAGGGCTGCTTTCTGTCTTGTATTTGGAAGAAAAAGAGGCAGAAAGACAGAAAGATAAAATTACTGAAAAGTTTTTCAGAAAATGGAAAATGTTCATGGAATCGATGTTGTCTACTGGAGAAATACAGGGGATAACGGTGTCTTTCATTAACTCAGATTGGTATCTATTAGAAGACTTGCACTCTCTTTCAAACCACATATCCAAACCCTCGCCTCCTCCCGCCGCCTCAAACTCAAAAATATTTCCCGGATCCGCTCATTCCTCAACCACGAAACCACAAAAACACTAGTGCATGCTCTTATCATCTCCCGCCTCGACTACTGCAACCTCCTACTCTCTGGCCTCCCCTCTAGCACTCTGGCTCCACTCCAGTCCATCCTGCACTCTGCTGCCCGACTAATCCACCTGTCTCCCCGCTATTCCCCAGCCTCCCCCCTATGCCAGGCCCTTCACTGGCTTCCTATTGCCCAGAGGCTCCAATTCAAAACCCTGACCATGACATACAAAGCCATCCACAACCTGTCTCCTCCATACATCTGTGACATGATCTCTAGGTACCTAACCGCACGCAACCTTCGATCATCTCAAGATCTCCTTCTCTACTCCCCCCTTATCTCCTCTTCCCACAACCGCATACAAGACTTCTCCCGTGCTTCCCCCATACTCTGGAACTCTCTGCCGCAACACATCAGACTCTCACCATCAACGGAAACCTTCAAGAAGAACCTGAAGACCTACCTGTTCCAACAAGCCTACAGCCTGCAATGATCCTCGGTCTACTGAACCACTGCACGACCTGCTCTACCCTCTCCTACTGTATCCTCATCCATCCCTGTAGACTGTGAGCCCTCGCGGGCAGGGTCCCCTCTCCTTATGTACTTGTGTGTCAATGTCTTACACATGTTTACTATACTTGTCTATATTTCCCCTTTTCCACATGTAAAGCGCCATGGAATAAATGCTCGTAGCTATTGCACTGTATACAATGGTCTTTATGTTGTATTCTATATAAATTCAATAAAAAAGAAGTTTTTTTAAAAAAAAAAGAGATAGAGGCTACTGGACAGGCGCCGCTGGTGTCATTTTGCTGGATGTAATTTTTTTTCTAAGCCTCACAATAGCCACAATATTATAGGCATTATCACCAATAATATCAATGCTATTATATGCATTATGTAATAATGGGGGCAGGTCAGTGAGGGATTAGCGACCTTTCATAAGCCAATACAGAGGAATATGTAATCAGTGTACCACATAAAGCCACGCCCACAGCCCCGCCCACAGCCCCACCCCAGAGCATGAGAATCTCATGTCAGCACATTCTAAGTACCCTGTCATTTGGCTTTATAGTTACAGATCTGGGCAGGTAACAGTCAGCGTCTCTTAATCCCAGGGGGTAGGTGAATCCTCCAGGTTGTAAGTTCTATAGAAAAGGGCTTTCAATGCCCAAAGTTACTTGAACGGTTTTGGGTGGAGGAGAATGTTGTGGTCGGGAGACAAAATGGTGATCATGGTAATACGGCCGGACTACACCACCGGTGACTGAGAGGAATCTGTGACTTCTCTGCATTCAGTGGTCACTACTCACCTGGGTAGTCATATGTGGGAATCTCCTCTTTACACCACTCATCATCTCTCACATATGTCTCTGTAGGATTAATATGGGTCAGATCTTCACCCTGAAACAAATATTGTAAAAGTCACAGACAGATGGAGAAGTCCCATCTATGATCAGCTCTAATCCTGCCATCTCCACCGCTCTCATTACACAAGTATAAAACATATAATACTGGTGGATAAAACAAGACTGAGCACAAGACCTTCACAGCCATCTACACATCATAGGGGAGATCTCCTGACACCTTCTCTCCATCTACCTGATGATCCTGAGGAGCACTGGGATCTTCTTGGTTACAGTCCTGTGGAAGAAGAGGACAGGGACATCTCTCTGGTGTTGTCCTCTTACTGGATAGATCTGGAGGAAACACATACAGGGACTGAATTCATTCTCTACATACAGATAATTATAGGCCGTGTGTATTTAGTCCTGTCTATTACCTGGTGATGTGAGGGGCTGGGGAACCTCCATTATGACATCCTTGTACAGATCTCTGTGTCCTTCTAAATACTCCCACTCCTCCATGGAGAAATAGACAGCGATACCCTGACACCTTATAGGAACCTGACACATACAATGATACCGTCATCCCCCCCGATCCCTTCATAGTGTTACTGTATAATGTCCCAGCATTCTCAGCAGTGTCACCTCTCCAGCCAGCAGCTCAATCATCTTGTAGATGAGTTCTAGGATCTTCTGGTCATTGATGTCCTTATGTGTCAGGGGGTGAGGTGGAGGCCCCGTGATTGGGCTCAGGGGTCTTCCCCATCCCTCAGACACAGGGTCCTTACAGCGATCACTAGAGGTCTTCTTCACCACTGTGTAATCCTGGTTATGGAGAGACACATTAATAAATCTCACTCCAGACATTTCCAGAGTCCTCACCTCTCCAGTTCTGTCCATCTGTTCTTCCCATAGATAAGAATGATGTAATGTGACATCATCAGAATCTCTCACCTCTCCAGTGAGACGGAAGAGGATCTCTAGGGTGAGGTGTAACATCCTCTCCGCCATCTTGTCTCTGTCCATATCCATCCTTGATGGGTAAATCAGGAAAATTCTCTTTTGTAGAAGATCTTCACTGAGAGGATCCGATATTGTAGAGACCTGAATGAGAAGAAGATGATCCGATGTAACATCATAAGAATCCTGTGTAATAATACAATTACTGGAGATAATAAGGGAAACATATGAGGAGATTTATTATCTTACAGGGTTTAGTTTTCTTCCCTGACATCTACTAATAAAACCTATATATTTAGGCCACAGACAACAAGCAGTTTCCTCCTCGGAGTCGGCAGCTGAACACGTTCCTCATAGACTCATCTTCCATAACGCTAATTCTCGTCTCATTACCGACACTGGAATCGGCATTAGCAATACTGCAGGAGATATTCATTACACGCGACATGAGAAATAACTCCTTCATGATGAGGACGACATCTTCATCTTCTACTGCGGCTCTAGAGACAGATTTGGCCAGAGTCGGTCACTGCCTCCATCCCCACCGGCCGTCTATATGAAGGTTTCCCGTCTTCCCCGCACTGGAATCTTCTATCACGTTAGATCTCAGCTCTGAGTCACACACAGAAGTTTGAGGCTTTTCTGGAAGAACAGGACAGGAGAGATCTGAGGCCGATGTCTCCATGTACAGGGTTTCCCCTCGGGATAAGAGGCTTTTCTATCCCTTTCCCCAAATTAGAGGGGACACCTGTGGATATCGGGGTCTTTACCGGCTGCAGTCCTGGGGGGATTTACTCGGTAACGTGGACGTTGGACAAACGTCACCATCAATTCCCATCAGAGTGAAGGAACATCGCTCCTCTATTCAGCTCTATGGATCCAGGATGAAATCCACTGCGGCCCCTGCAAGAAAAGAGCGAAGTCTGGTGAGACCCCCGAGGCCGGAGATTTCTACAGCTGCTCTGTGCACACAGGACCTGTGGTGAGGTCACAGGAGGGGAGGAGTCAGGGGTCACATGATCAGGGGCCTCAGTGTGTGCAGGACTCTGCTGTGCTGGTTGTCATGGTGCTGGATGAGGGGAAGTTTCTGTGTGGGGTCAGGAGGGGTTTACAGGGTGGATGTAGCAGAACTGTGTGTGTACGAGGTGTACGGAGCGGAGCCGTGTGTGTACGAGGTGTACGGAGCCGAGCCGTGTGTGTACGAGGTGTACGGAGCGGAGCCGTGTGTGTACGAGGTGTACGGAGCGGAGCCGTGTGTGTACAAGGTGTACAGAGCGGAGCCGTGTGTGTACGAGGTGTACGGAGCGGAGCCGTGTGTGTACGAGGTGTACGGAGCGGAGCCGTGTGTGTACGAGGTGTACGGAGCGGAGCCGTGTGTGTACGAGGTGTACGGAGCGGAGCCCTGTGTGCACGAGGTGTACGGAGCGGAGCCGTGTGTGTACGAGGTGTACGGAGCGGAGCCGTGTGTGCACGAGGTGTACGGAGCGGAGCCCTGTGTGCACGAGGTGTACGGAGCGGAGCCCTGTGTGCACAAGGTGTACGGAGCGGAGCCGTGTGTGTACGAGGTGTACGGAGCGGAGCCGTGTGTGTACGGAGCGGAGCCGTGTGTGTATGAGGTGTACGGAGCGGAGCCGTGTGTGTACGAGGTGTACGGAGCGGAGCCGTGTGTACGAGGTGTACAGAGCGGAGCCGTGTGTGTACGAGGTGTACGGAGCGGAGCCGTGTGTGTACGAGGTGTACGGAGCGGAGCCGTGTGTCTACGAGGTGTACGGAGAGGAGCCGTGTGTACGAGGTGTACGGATCAGAGCCATTTGTGTACGAGGTGTACGGAGCAGAGCCGCGTGTGTACGAGGTGTACGGAGCAGAGCCGCGTGTGTGCGAAGTGTACGGAGCAGAGCCGCGTGTGTACGAGGTGTACGGAGCAGAGCCGCATGTGTACGAGGTGTAAGGAGCGGAGCCGCGTGTGTAAGAGGTGTACGGAGCCGAGCCATGTGTGTACGAGGTGTACGGAGCGGAACCGTGTGTACGAGGTGTACGGAGCGGAACCGCGTGTGTACGAGGTGTACGGTGAGGAGCCGTGAGTGTGTACGAGGTGTACGGAGCGGAGCCGCGAGTGTACGAGGTGTACGGAGAGGAGCCGCGCGTGTACGAGGTGTACGGAGAGGAGCCGCGCGTGTACGAGGTGTACGGAGAGGAGGCGCGCGTGTACGAGGTGTACGGAGAGGAGCCGCGCGTGTACGAGGTGTACGGAGAGGAGCCGCGTGTGTACGAGGTGTACAGAGCGTAGCCGCATGTGTACGAGGTGTACGGAGCGGAGCCGTGTGTGTGTACGAGGTGTACGTAGCGGAGCCGCGCGTGTACGAGGTGTACGGAGCGGAACCGCACGTGTACGAGGTGTACGGAGCGGAGCCGCGCGTGTACGAGGTGTACGGAGAGGAGCCGCGCGTGTACGAGGTGTACGGAGAGGAGCCGCGCGTGTACGAGGTGTACGGAGAGGAGCCGCGCGTGTACGAGGTGTATGGAGAGGAGCCGCGCGTGCACGAGGTGTACGGAGAGGAGCCGCGCGTGCACGAGGTGTACGGAGAGGAGCCGCGCGTGTACGAGGTGTACAAAGAGGAGCCGTGTGTGTACGAGGTGTACGGAGCGGAGCCGTGTGTGTACGAGGTGTACGGAGTGGAGCCGTGTGTGTACGAGGTGTATGGAGAGGAGCCGTGTGTACGAGGTGTATGGAGAGGAGCCGTGTGTACGAGGTGTACAGAGCGGAGCCGTGTGTGTACGATGTGTACGGAGCGGAGCCGTGTGTGTACGAGGTGTACGGAGCGGAGCCGTGTGTGTACGAGGTGTACGGAGAGGAGCCGTGTGTGTACGAGGTGTACGGAGCGGAGAAGTGTGTGTACGAGGTGTTAGGAGCGGAGCTGTGTGTACAAGGTGTTAGGAGCGGAGCTGTGTGTACAAGGTGTACGGAGCAGAGCCGTGTGTGTACGATGTGCACGGAGCGGAGCCCTGTGTGTACGAGGTGTACGGAGCGGAGCTGTGTGTGTACGAGGTGAACGGAGCGGAGCTGTGTGTGTACGAGGTGTAAGGAGTGGACCCGTGTGTGTACGAGGTGTACGGAGCGGAGCCGTGTGTGTACGAGGTGTATGGAGAGGAGCCGTGTGTACGAGGTGTACAGAGCGGAGCCGTGTGTGTACGATGTGTACGGAGCGGAGCCGTGTGTGTACGAGGTGTACGGAGCGGAGCCGTGTGTGTACGAGGTGTACGGAGAGGAGCCGTGTGTGTACGAGGTGTACGGAGCGGAGAAGTGTGTGTACGAGGTGTTAGGAGCGGAGCTGTGTGTACAAGGTGTTAGGAGCGGAGCTGTGTGTACAAGGTGTACGGAGCAGAGCCGTGTGTGTACGATGTGCACGGAGCGGAGCCCTGTGTGTACGAGGTGTACGGAGCGGAGCTGTGTGTGTACGAGGTGAACGGAGCGGAGCTGTGTGTGTACGAGGTGTAAGGAGTGGACCCGTGTGTGTACGAGGTGTACGGAGCGGAGCCGTGTGTGTACGAGGTGTATGGAGAGGAGCCGTGTGTACGAGGTGTACAGAGCGGAGCCGTGTGTGTACGATGTGTACGGAGCGGAGCCGTGTGTGTACGAGGTGTACGGAGCGGAGCCGTGTGTGTACGAGGTGTACGGAGAGGAGCCGTGTGTGTACAAGGTGTACGGAGCGGAGAAGTGTGTGTACGAGGTGTTAGGAGCGGAGCTGTGTGTACAAGGTGTTAGGAGCGGAGCTGTGTGTACGAGGTGTACGGAGCGGAGCCGTGTGTGTACGATGTGCACGGAGCGGAGCCCTGTGTGTACGAGGTGTACGGAGCGGAGCTGTGTGTGTACGAGGTGAACGGAGCGGAGCTGTGTGTGTACGAGGTGTAAGGAGCGGACCCGTGTGTGTACGATGTGTACGGAGCGGAGCTGTGTGTGTACGAGGTGTACGGAGCGGAGCTGTGTGAGTACGAGGTGTAAGGAGCGGAGCCGTGTGTGTACGATGTGTACGGAACGGAGCCCTGTGTGTACGAGGTGTACGGAACGGAGCCGTGTGTGTACGAGGTGTACAGAGCGGAGAAGTGTGTGTACGAGGTGTACAGAGCGGAGCCCTGTGTGTACGAGGTGTACGGAGCGGAGAAGTGTGTGTACAAGGTGTACGGAGCGGAGCCCTGTGTGAACAAGGTGTACGGAGCGGAGCCCTGTGTGTACGAGGTGTACGGAGCGGAGCCGTGTGTACGAGGTGTACGGAGTGGAGCCGTGTGTGTATGAGGCGTACGGAGCGGAGCCACGTGTGTACGAGATGTACGGAGCAGAGCCGTGTGTGTACGGAGCGGAGCCCTGTGTGTACGAGGTGTACGGAGCGGAGCCGTGTATGTACGAGGTGTATGGAGCGGAGCCATGTGTGTAATAGGTGTACGGAGCGGAGCTGTGTGTACGAGGTGTACGGAACGGAGCCGTGTGTGTACGAGGTGTGCGGAGCGGAGCCACATGTGTACGAGGTGTACAGAGCAGAGCCGTGTGTACGAGGTGTACGGAGTGGAGCCGTGTGTGTATGAGGTGTACGAAGCTGAGCCGCGTGTGTACGAGGTGTACGGAGCAGAGCCGTGTGTGTACGGAGCGGAGCCCTGTGTGTACGAGGTGTACGGAGCGGAGCCGTGTATGTACGAGGTGTATGGAGCGGAGCCGTGTGTGTAATAGGTGTACGGAGCGGAGTCCTGTGTGTACGAGGTGTGCGGAGCGGAGCCACGTGTGTACGAGGTGTATGGAGCGGAGCAGTGTGTGTACGAGGTGTACGGAGCAGAGCCACGTGTGTACGAGGTGTACGGAGTGGAGCCGTGTGTGTACGAGGTGTGCGGAGCAGAGCCATGTGTGTACGAGGTGTACGGAGCAAAGCCGCCTTTGTGCGGACCCTTCTGTGTACTTTGTATACCCCAGCTTCAGTCACAGACACCACTGCATAATCTGTATACACCCGTATACCCCCAGCTTCGGTCGCAGACCCCTGTGTACACTGTATACACCCGTATACCCCCAGCTTCAGTTGCAGACCTCTGTGTACACTGCATACACCCGTATTCCCCCAGCTTCAGTCGCAGACCCCTGTGTATACTGTATACACCCGTATACCCCCAGCTTCGGTCACAGAACCCGCATCTCTCACACTGTAGAACTGATGTCAGACACCAGGGGCGTATCCAGGGGGGGCAGCTGGGGCATTTACCCAGAGTGCAGCCGACAGGGAGCACCATCGGGCTGCCTGATGCGGTGGTCCAAAGAAGAGACTCCCCGCTGGCAGCATTCTGCCGCCCCCACACTCAGATTCTCCAGTTCTCTGAGCTGGCTGTCAAACTTGCAGCTGGCGCAGAGAAAGTGCTGCACGTCTGTGTACTAGTACATACACTGTCTGACTCACTTGGAGAGGTGTAAGCGCCGCTACGCCGCCACTGCCAGCGGCGCCTCACCGCCGCCGGCACTTCCGCATGCGCCAGCAGCATGATCAGGTCACATGATCACGCTGCTGACATCACATGCCAGCTCTACAGAGGCGAAGACTCGGGCAGTGAGGCAGCGTTGCGGTTGGTGCGGTAAGTGCTTCAGACGGGTAATGGAGCTGAAGACACCACCGACTGTGCAAGGGAAGATTGCGGGATGGCTGCAGAGTCCCATGGAATGGATAGGGAGGGAGCAGGGGGAGTAAATTTACTGAGGACAGTGTATGAGGACTCGGCGCAAGGCCAGGATGCAGACATATTCATGTGGTGTGGTGGAGAAAGATGAGGAACATATGGGAGGAGGAGAGGGAAACCTGAGGACATTATGGGGGTTAATGTGGGGTTGGGGGGTTAATGAGGGGGGAAGGGGTTTAATGAGTGGGGGGTTAATTTGGGGAAGGGGGTTAATGAATTGGGATGGGAGGTAATGTGTGGGGGGTTAATGTGGGGATGGGGGTTAATGAGTGGGGATGGGGGTTAATGTGTGGGGGGGTTAATGTGTGGGGGGTTAATGAGTTGGAATGCGAGTTAATGTGTGGGGGGTTAATGAGTGGGGATTGGGGTTAATGTGTGGGGGGGTTAATGAGTGGGGATGGGGGTTAATGTGTGGGGGGTTAATGAGTGGGGATGGTGGTTAATGTGTGGGGAGTTAATGAGTGGGGATGGGGGTTAATGTGTGGGGGTTAATGAGTGGGGATGGGGGTTAATGTGTGGGGGGTTAATGAGTGGGGATGGGGGTTAATGTGTGGGGGGTTAATGAGTGGGGATGGGGGTTAATGTGTGGGGGTTAATGAGTGGGGATGGGGTGAATGTGTGGGGGGTTAATGAGTGGGGATGGGGGTTAATGTGTGGGGGGATTTGGAGTGGGGGTACATAATGTGTTGGGGGATTTGGGAGTAGGGACGGGGGTTATTTAATGTGTGGGGGGATTTGGAGTGGGGATGGGGGGTTATTTAATGTGTGTGGGGATTTGGAGTGGGGATGGGGGGTTATTTAATGCGTGGGGGGATTTGAAGTGGGGATGGGAGGTTATTTAATGTGGGGGGGATTTCGAGTGGGGATGGGGGTTATTTAATGTGTGTGAGGGATTTGGAGTGGGGATGGGGCATTTAATGTGGGTGGGGGGATTTGGAGTCAGGATGGGGGGTACTTAATGTGTGTGGGGAATTGGGGATGGGGGATTTAATATGAGTGGGGAGATTTGAGGACACAAAATGAAGAGTATGTATGAGGAAACAGTATGGGGGATGGGTGCAGACAGTATGGGGAGCAAACGGGTTAATGTATGTGGACACAGTATGGGGAGTGAGGGTGATGGGATGTGTGCAGACAGTATGGGGAGTCAGGGGTATGTGTGAGCAAACAGTATAGAGAGTGAGGGGGTAAATATATGAGGAGACAGTATTGTGAACAGAGGGATGATAGAGGAGACAGTATGAGGAGGGAGGGGAATAGTGTGAGGCGACAGTATATTGCAGATATTTGTATTTAGGAGCTTTATAATGACACTTCTATCTTTAAGGGCGTCATGTGGAGATTTGCTGCAGAAGACCGGAGAAGATGGAAGTCTGCAGAGATGAGATGTGGATGAGAAAACTCATCATGGGGTCTGGACAAGATGAAGAAAAGGAGAACGACTCCAGAGACGACATCATCTATAAGGTACCTGGAGGTAAATGTTATTTGTGATACTGACTTATTCTCATGTTTTTATTTGTTAGGAGCATTAAAGGGGCTGTCCAGGTTTGTGCTGAGTCTGCAGACATTCTATGTGACTGCAGACGTCTGAATTCTCACAGTGCTCACTGCATGCTGTCAGGATTCTCTCGTGCCGGTAATTTACATACATACGGTCACATGCTGACTAGACGTGTGTGGCCTCACTCAATGAAAATGAATGGAGTGAGGCCGGGCATGTCTAGTAGGAATGTGGCCAGAAGTATATAAATCACATACTTGTGCTGACATGACTGTACATCGGCAAGTGAGAATCCTAAATGTGTGCAGTGCATTCGTTGTGAGAATTCAGAAGCTGCAATGTCAGGATTCAGCTCTGCAGGTTCCAGTAGTCGTCACACGGACACTTCACTCATATGTGACTCTCATACTTATGGTCCTGTGACAACGAGCTTCTCTTCCTGCTTCTCTCAGATTCTCACTGAACATTGAGGGCATTAGGGAGAGCAGCTCGTGGGTACATGGCTAAGTGTGCAAGTCGCATGTGTGTGTGTGGGGGGGGCGAACCAAATTCTTGCGCCGGGTGCCAGAAAGCCTAGATACGCCTCTGTCGGACACACACGGTAAAACTGCGGTCGTCGGTCTCTCATCTCTCGCACTTATACTAATATTGCTGTAAAAGAGAAATAGCGCAATAGTGCATTATCCGGAGTGCAGATAACAATCGCAAGTAATACACTCGCCAAATGGAGATTTGTAACCGGCAATGGAGGATTCGCTGCTGCAGAACCACAGATCCACGAGGGACCAACATAGAAGATTCAGGACAGGAAAAATGTGGTCAGTCAATCCGCGCTGTGAAACACGAAAAACTCAGATTATTAATACAGTGGACTTTATTCTACGCGTTTCAGAGTCTCACAGAACTCATTCCTCAGTGATTCACAGCGTGGATTGACTGACCACATTTCTCCTATCCTGCACTTATACTGATAACATAAGATGGAGTCAGACGAACCCTCCTACAAACCGTGAGAACAAAGTCATTACTACAGGACTGTGTGAGAAAGGGATTTATTCTACAGGAAACGCTGGGGCCACAAATGAGAGAATCCGGGCCTCGTGGCTGGATACTCCGGGCCCCCAGCGTGTTAGAACCAGACGGGGTCTTTGTCCCTGGAGCTTCTCTACTCGGGATAATGAGACTCTGATCTTGGTCATCCGTATGGATAATGGAAATGGAATTATAAAGCTTCTCATAGACTTTCCATGTTACACACGGACGGCACATGTACAACACACGGACGGCACATGTACAGCACACGGACGGCACATGTACAGCACACGGACGGCACATGTACAGCACACGGACGGCACATGTACAGCACACGGACGGCACATGTACAGCACACGGACGGCACATGTACAGCACACGGACGGCACATGTACAGCACACAGACTGCACATGTACAGCACACGGACGGCATATGTACAGCACACGGACGGCACATATACAGCACACGGACGGCACATGTACAGCACACGGACGGCACATTTACAGCACACGGACGGCACATGTACAGCACACGGACGGCACATGTACAGCACATGGACGGCACATGTACAGCACACGGACGGCACATGTACAGCACACGGACGGCACATGTACAGCACACGGACGGCACACAGACGGCACACGGACGGCACACGGACAGCACACGGACAGCACACGTACAGCAGACGAACGGCACATGTACAGCACATGGATAGCACATGTACAGCACATGGATAGCACATGTACAGCACACAGGCGGTACATGTACAGCACACAGATGGCACATGTACAACACACGGACGGCACATGTACAGCACACGGACGGCACATGTACAGCACACGGACGGCACATGTACAGCACACGGACGGCACATGTACAGCACACAGACGGAACAAGTACAGCACACAGATGGCACATGTACAGCACACGGATGGCACATGTACAGCACACGGACGGCTCATGTACAGCACACGGATGGCACATGTACAGCACACAGACAGCTCATGTACGGCACACAGATGGCACAGGTACAGCACAGGTACAGCACACAGACGGCACATGTACAGCACACGGACGGCACATGTACAGCACATGGATGGCTCATGTACAGCACACGGACAGCACATGGACGGCACATGTACAGCACACGGACGGCTCATGTACAGCACACGGACGGCACATGTACAGCACACGGACTGCACATGTACAGCACACGGACGGCACATGTACAGCACACGGACGGCACATATACACCACACGGACGGCACATGTACAGCACACGGACAGCACATTTACAGCACACGGACGGCACATGTACAGCACACGGACGGCACATGTACAGCACACAGACGGCACATGTACAGCACACGGACGGCACATGTACAGCACACGGACGGCACATAGACGGCACACGGACGGCACACGGACAGCACACGTACAGCACACGGACGGCACATGTACAGCACATGGATAGCACATGTACAGCACATGGATAGCACATGTACAGCACACAGGCGGTACATGTACAGCACACAGATGGCACATGTACAACACACGGACGGCACATGTACAGCACACGGACGGCACACAGACGGCACACGGACGGCACACGGACAGCACACGGACAGCACATGTACAGCACACGGACGGCACATGTACAGCACATGGATAGCACATGTACAGCACATGGATAGCACATGTACAGCACACAGGCGGTACATGTACAGCACACAGATGGCACATGTACAACACACGGACGGCACATGTACAGCACACGGACGGCACATAGACGGCACACGGACGGCACACGGACAGCACACGTACAGCACACGTACAGCACACGGACGGCACATGTACAGCACATGGATAGCACATGTACAGCACATGGATAGCACATGTACAGCACACAGGCGGTACATGTACAGCACACAGATGGCACATGTACAACACACGGACGGCACATGTACAGCACACGGACGGCACATGTACAGCACACGGACGGCACATGTACAGCACACGGACGGCATATGTACAGCACACGGACGGCACATATACAGCACACGGACGGCACATTTACAGCACACGGACGGCACATGTACAGCACACGGACGGCACATGTACAGCACATGGACGGCACATGTACAGCACACGGACGGCACATGTACAGCACACGGACGGCACATGTACAGCACACGGACGGCACACAGACGGCACACGGACGGCACACGGACAGCACACGGACAGCACACGGACAGCACACGGACGGCACATGTACAGCACATGGATAGCACATGGATAGCTGTTAAATATTAATAATCCGTTAATTTCTTATAAGACCCAGTTCTGTAGAATGCTTTAGCTTACACGACATAGGCTATTTTTAAGCTTGGCTCATGGTAGAAAGACAGCTCCATATATGTAGAGATCACGTGTTTCAAGAGACGTATATAATTCATGGCTAACTGTAGAGGGTGCTGTCTTCTTCCCTCACCATCATGAGAGACAGACGCAAGATGACATAACTCAACAGCTGGTATGTTACTTTAGTACGAAGAAGTCGAACAGAGAGACAGACGCCATTTGCCATGTGGGTTCCCGGAGAGAAAGAAGAATACATGCTGCTTTGCTATGAACAATGGACAATATCTCTTTCACTTATTTTTATTCACCTGTTTTTCTGTAATAACCTTTCTTTCATGGAAGAATCCAAATAAACCACTATATTTTTATCTGGTAACTAGTCCTGAATATTTTACAGGATATGCATTATTTTACATTGGAGAGCCAGCCAGATCTGAATTTTTGTACTTTTTTGCGGATTTCCCTCAACTTGCACACGGGGGATTGGACTTTGCTAACGTCAAATCATATGTGTAAGTTATCGGGAATTCCACTACTTACAAGAATTTAACAGAACCTAGAAGTAAGAAGTACCAGATAGATTGAGAAGTACTACAAGTGCCAAAAGTACCAGACCTAAGCCAGACGTGTGAAGACAGGAACCCAGCGTTGTCCATCAAAGGAGCTGAGACATTTCAAGGTAAGATAAAATGGATGTCATTAATTGTCTTGCTAAGCAGAGTAAATTGAAATTTAAGTCTGTAGACAATTCTAATTCAGAAGTTTTATGGTTAAGTTTATATGCCGAGTGTGAACTCGAGAATCAGAGGTTAGATTCTAAGTTTTTCAATAGAGAAAGAGAGAGATTAAAAAATATTCTACAGATGGTAGATATATTTCATAGATCTGTGTCAGAGAAATCTAAAAATGATTGTGTAGAGGATAGTGATATTCCCGAGATTCACTGTAATGTGGAGAAACAGTTACAAGTAGCAGTCATTGAAGGTGACCTTGCAGACGTGGAACAAGATGGAGAAGTGGGAGGAGACTTCAGAACTGACGTAGAGGACGTACAAGGGAAAGACGTACCACTAAAAATAGAAGACTCACAGGCCCAAACCCGAAGTAGCGTGAGGAAGAATTTGATAAAAATATGCCAAATAATTCCTGCTTATGACAACAAAATAGATGTTTATAGAAACTCTGAGATCTTTGAAAGTTGTTCTGATAACTTTGATTTATCTAACGAGGAGAAGAATCAGTTGTTCAAAATGTGGATCCCTGTAAATTTTGCAAGGAGATTGTCTTTAAAGTTATCTGGTGAAACACATGAGAATTTAACTGATAAGGACAGATTAAAAATTCTCATTTTTTGTTCATCAAATTAAAATCATCCAGATATTGATATTCTTCAAAAATTAAGGATTGGTCGGAAGGAATGTATTTTTACGTTCATGTCCATATATGAACGTTTGTACAAAATGCTGAGTGAGAATGTCAAAACACCGTCCCTCATAAGGAGTTTTGTAAGCAAATTTTGGTTTCTAAATCCTGCATCTCGTGTTATTGCGTCACAAAAAGATTCTTTGTTTGAATGTGCGCAATTCCTTGAGTTTGCCAGAAAACACGAGAATCGTGAGAGGAAAGTAAATTGTGCTAATTTTGGAAAGACAGGCAGAGTAAAATCTTATCAGAAGCCTGTATTAGCAAAGCCTTCTAAAATGAGTTTTCCCCAAAATCAAATCTACGAAGAAAGAAAAAGAAAATCACATGTTTGTTATAAACCATATGGAATGATGCAAAAGAACACCGAAAAGACACAAATTGAATTAAGAAAAATGATGAGTTCTGATTTTCTTTCTGTAACAAAGATGGCCGAATTTAACAGACAGAAACAGGTGGTGAGTGACAGCATGGCCTGTAAACTGAATACTCTGCTCCAAGAATCTATCAGCTTTAAAATGGCAAGAACCTTTCAGGATATTTTTTGCAGAGAAATAAGTATGGGTGTAGGAATTGGTTAGAAAAAGTAATATATATATTGTGTAACAGTGTTATACAATTAGTGAGTTATATGTAATTATTTTATAGAGTATAATCCTGTAGTTTTATGGTTTGTGGATATATACATAGCCATACAGTATATATAGAGTGTTTGTAGAAGTAGAAATAGTAGAACTGTATTTTTTAATGAAAATTAAAATCTACATCAGTAATAATATTTAGAATATGAATATGATATTAATCTTATTTTTTATGTTTCCTTAGAATTTTCATTTCAAAGTAGGACTTAATCGAGAAAAATTCTCTTCCAAGGATTTATGCCTTTATTTACACAGGATGTTGCAATAATTGCATGATTTTATATATCTAACCCTTAAAAGGAAATAACTAATTGCTTTTTAAAATGTTCTGGGTGTGTGTTTTTTTACTGCATGGTTTGAATGACAACCTCAACAGGTGAAAATTTCAACCTTGTTCTAATAATAAGTATACCATACCAGTATACTATGTCCCTGTTCCTTAGGAAAATAATTTTAAAGGGGGAATATTCAAAGAAATATTAAGAGACTAAATTGAAATAGTTTACAATGCATTGATAATTAGGATAATTTGGGTTAAAATACGTGTATTAAAGTTAATATGTGACACAGTCTGAGTGACAGTGACTGAGTGTATGAGCAGCTGCTGAGCGAGTAATGTGATACGTTTGTGAGACCTCAGGATCCTGAATGCATGAGAGAAAGAAAAAAAAAAACCCCCAAAGCTTTTATCTTTAGGAGAAATATGCAGATCAGATAAATTAGTAGAATATTAAGATACATAATGAAATATTATCTACACAACATATATTTCTGTATTTCTATAGTAATTATTTCTTGATTTAGTTAATTGTGGATAAGTGCAATCGCACAACAAAATAGAAAATAGTTTAGGAAGAAAATCTATTCTTTCCTTATCAGCTTTAGCTCTTTTAAACAGGCACCAGCACAGAGCCTGGTATTCACCAGCTGCATCTGGGAATAGTGGACCTTCCTTCTCTGTCCAAGTGTGTTACATTTAAATTAATTTTTCCAAAGGATAATTTTATGATATTCAAATTAATTTTGATGGTTACACATCTTCAGACAAATAATGGTATAAGCAGGTATAAATTCACATAATTTATACATTAATTATTTTTAATTTTGGTTTTGATAAATGAATTATTTCATGAAACAATATTTTTTGGTATTAAGGGGGAAATATGTTTTTTATCCTGACTACATAATCACATTTGATTAATACCTCTTCTTCACACATTTTAATAGGAAAAAATATTAATAAGGTACAATGGTATAAGTATTGGGTATAATAACAAGTATTATAAAGAGTCATTTCTTTACACTAAGAGGAATTACATGCAAAGTTGCATGATTTGAATATTTTGATAACACAAGTTTATGACAATTATGAAATAATCCAGATCATGGAAATATTAAGGGTATATGTTACTGAAGACATAACTACACTGCATCAACATAAAGGCCTTATTCTTATTTTTATTTTTATTCTTATTTTTCATTATTTTTAATTCTTTCACCAATATTTAGTAAAGTAATATCTACTGAGAATATTGCTTCATTAAATATAGCAATTATATGGTTCTATTACTAAGGAAAATGTTTCACTTCTGAGTTATATGCAACAATTCTTTTATTCATTCATTCGCTCACTCATATATTCTTATTTTGGTTCATGGCTTTACATTCCTACATATTATTAGTATAATAAATATATTCCGTATTAATAAAGATGAAAACACTGGTTACATAAAACACAGTGACACCTATGGGTTGAAAAAGGTAATTACACCTATGACATAAAAATGTTCTATCACATGAAAAAAATGGATAATAATGTATTATCACTTATTATTGGTTTATTATTTCAAATATTGAAATCCATATACAGTACAAATTCTGATAATAATTATATGGATATTACTGATTGCTATGGTACGCTGTGATATTATGGGATAGGGAAATTACCAGATTTGGTATAGAATAGGGAATGAAGACTTCAAGCAAGATACTGAAATTATGTTAATAAAGACTTTTCACATTTCTAAACTTCATTGATTTTTATCAGTTGCAAGAAGAAGAATGCCGCGATCCAGAAGTCCCAGAAGGTAACAAAGCTATGATTACTGAGTAATAGACTGTGTTAATTACAAGTGCAGTATCCACCACTGACAGTCACAAGTGCAGTATCCACCACCGACAGTCACAATTAAAGTGTCTAACCTGACAACCAGAGGACGATGATCCTATGATTCTGAGATGAACGGTGTTATCACGTTCTTATCAAGTTCCAGAGGTTTTCAATCACCTGAAAAGCTTCGATGAAAGCTGGTGAACAATAAGGTAATTGTCAGGAAGCTACAACCCTGACATATGTCCTGTGCATTAGGACAAGGACTGGTTATGGTGCTATGTTTAGCAAGGAAGAGTCATTTTAACCCTTGCTTTGTTGACCAAAGACGTCACACCTGTTCAAAGACCAGTACCGATGGAGGATTCCAGAATATCCAAGGCGAGCCAATGTAAGCCCAGGTTTTTAAAGATAACACTGCACAGATATTAAAGCTGCATAGACTTTGTTTTCGTATTAACATTTGAAATTATGGACTTTGATTTGATACACAACACATCTATATGCTATAAGAAAACTGTATTTTTAAAAGAACCAAGAAGAAGACAGAAGACATCAAAATGAAGACCAGATGACATCAGATGATGATGACTGGACCTGAGATGCTTCAATTTAGACTTAGGGAAGTATAATTATACATATTTTATATAAATATTGTTCACGGCTTACCATAACATGAATTCACATCAATTATGTCATTGAGTACTTATAACGGTAATCTGATATTATTATTATTATTATTATTATTATTATTATTGATATTAAATTATTTTGTCAAAGAAGAAGAAAAGAAGAAAGAAGATCTTGTTATATTTGAGGGTTCCAATTAATGTCTGTCTCCCTCAAAAGGGGGAATTGTTAAATATTAATAATCCGTTAATTTCTTATAAGACCCAGTTCTGTAGAATGCTTTAGCTTACACGACATAGGCTATTTTTAAGCTTGGCTCATGGTAGAAAGACAGCTCCATATATGTAGAGATCACGTGTTTCAAGAGACGTATATAATTCATGGCTAACTGTAGAGGGTGCTGTCTTCTTCCCTCACCATCATGAGAGACAGACGCAAGATGACATAACTCAACAGCTGGTATGTTACTTTAGTACGAAGAAGTCGAACAGAGAGACAGACGCCATTTGCCATGTGGGTTCCCGGAGAGAAAGAAGAATACATGCTGCTTTGCTATGAACAATGGACAATATCTCTTTCACTTATTTTTATTCACCTGTTTTTCTGTAATAACCTTTCTTTCATGGAAGAATCCAAATAAACCACTATATTTTTATCTGGTAACTAGTCCTGAATATTTTACAGGATATGCATTATTTTACAATAGCACATGTACAGCACACAGGCGGTACATGTACAGCACACAGATGGCACATGTACAACACACGGACGGCACATGTACAGCACACGGACGGCACATGTACAGCACACGGACGGCACATGTACAGCACACGGACGGCACATGTACAGCACACGGACGGCACATGTACAGCACACAGACGGAACAAGTACAGCACACAGATGGCACATGTACAGCACACGGATGGCACATGTACAGCACACGGACGGCTCATGTACAGCACACGGATGGCACATGTACAGCACACAGACAGCTCATGTACGGCACACAGATGGCACAGGTACAGCACACAGACGGCACATGTACAGCACACGGACGGCACATGTACAGCACATGGATGGCTCATGTACAGCACACGGACAGCACATGGACGGCACATGTACAGCACACGGACGGCTCATGTACAGCACACGGACGGCACATGTACAGCACACAGACTGCACATATACAGCACACGGACGGCTCATTTACAGCACACGGACGGCACATGTACAGCACACGGACGGCACATGTACAGCACACGGACGGCACATGTACAGCACACGGACGGCACATGTACAGCACACGGACGGCACATGTACAGCACACGGACGGCACATATACAGCACACAGACGGCACATGTACGGCACACGGACAGCACATTTACAGCACACGGATGGCATATGTACAGCACACGGACGGCACATGTACAGCACACAGACGGCACATGTACAGCACACGGACGGCACATAGACGGCACACGGACGGCACACGGACAGCACACGTACAGCACACGGACGGCACATGTACAGCACATGGATGGCACATGTACAGCACATGGATAACACATGTACAGCACACAGGCGGTACATGTACAGCACACAGATGGCACATGTACAACACATGTACAGCACACGGACGGCACATGTACAGCACACGGACGGCACATGTACAGCACACGGACGGCACATGTACAGCACACGGACGGAACATGTACAGCACACGGATGGCACATGTACAGCACACGGACGGCTCATGTACAGCACACGGATGGCACATGTACAGCACACAGACAGCTCATGTACGGCACACAGATGGCACAGGTACAGCACAGGTACAGCACACAGACGGCACATGTACAGCACACGGACGGCACATGAACAGCACATGGATGGCTCATGTACAGCACACGGACAGCACATGGACGGCACATGTACAGCACACGGATGGCTCATGTACAGCACACGGACGGCACATGCGCAGCACACGGACTGCACATGTACAGCACACGGACGGCACATGTACAGCACACGGACGGCACATGTACAGCACACGGACGGCACATGTACAGCACATGGACGGCACATGTACAGCACACGGACGGCACATGTACAGCAGACAGACAGCTCATGTACGGCATACAGATGGCACAGGTACAGCACACAGACGGCACATGTACAGCACACGGATGGCTCATGTACAGCACACGGACAGCACATGTACAGCACAAAGACGGCACATGTACAGCACACGGACGGCACATGTACAGCACACGGACGGCACATGTACAGCACACGGACGGCTCATGTATAGCACACGGACGGCACATGAACAGCACACGGACGGCTCATGTACAGCACACAGACAGCACACGGACGGCACATGTACAGCACACGGACGGCACATGTATAGCACACGGACGGCACATGTACAGCACACGGACGGCACATGTACAGCACACGGACGGCTCATGTACAGCACACGGATGGCACATGTACAGCCCACAGACAGCTCATGTACGGCACACAGATGGCACAGGTACAGCACACAGACGGCACATGGACAGCACATGGACGGCACATGTACAGCACATGGACGGCACATGTACAACACGCGGACAGCACATGTACAGCACATGGACGGCACATGTACAACACGCGGACAGCACATATACAGCACTTGGACGGCACATGTACAACACGCGGACAGCACATGTACAGCACACAGACGGCACTTGTATGGCAGACAGATGGCACAAGGACAGCACATGTAAAATACACGGACAGCACATCTACAGCACACGGACAGCACATGTACAGCACACGGACTGCACATGTACAGCACACGGACGGCATGTTTATACGGACCCATAGACTTGTCTTGGTCCTTTGTCATCTGTGATGCTGGGAAAACACGGACATGAGAGCAGCACCGTAGGTCAAATAGGGGACACGTGGCATCTGTGAAAAACATGACAGGTCGTGTGAAGGGGCCGTACAGTCACATAATAGAAAACATTAGCAGAATTGCCGTCTTTTTCTACATCCTACCTCACAAACAGCAGAATAAAAAGAGATTAAAGTCCTATATGTCCCCCAAACTACTCTGCTAAATCCCCTCTGGCTCCGTGGCCGATGGTTCGGGGGCCCTGATGGTTTTTATTCATTTTGCAGCTATAATATAAGGTGAAGCCACAAGACCCCTGCAGCCCAGTGCTAAGACTGATGGAGACCCCTGGAGCCACAAGACCCCTGCAGCCCAGCGCTGAGACTGACGGAGAACCCCAAAGCCACAAGACCACTGCAGCCCAGTGCTAAAACTGACAGAGATCCCCGGTGCCACAAGACCACTGCAGCCCAGTGCTGAGACTTATGAAGATCCCTGGTGCCACAAGACCCCTGCAGCCCAGTGCTAAGACTGATGGAGACCCCCGGAGCCACAAGACCACTGCAGCCCAGTGCTAAGACTGACGGAGACCCCTGCAGCCACAAGACCCCTGCAGCCCAGTGCTAAGACTGACGGAGACCCCCAAAGCCACAAGACCCCAGCAGCCTAGTGCTAAAACTGACAGAGATCCCCGGTGCCACAAGACCCCTGCAGCCTAGTGCTGAGACTGGCAGAGACCCCCGGAGCCACAAGACCTCTGCAGCCCAGTGCTGAGACTGACGGAGATCCCCGGTGCCACAAGACCACTGCAGCCCAGTGCTAAGACTGACAGAGACCCCTGGAGCCACAAGACCCCTGCAGCCCAGTGCTGAGACTGGCAGAGACCCCTCGAGCATCGGTGCTGGAGCCACGGGGAATTTATCAGTTCATGCTAATTATTTTTACATTCTCAGAAATCCCCTGTAGTGTCTGTTCACACCCACCATTGTTGCTGTGGATTTATTTACAGTGTTGGCAGGAAATATTCTGAAAGACAACAGCAACAGATTTATAAAAAAAAGTGTCTTCTGGCTGATGTCCGTGTCTGCCAGGTGTCCATGTCTGCCTGGTGACCGTGTGTGGCCGGTGTCCATGTCTGGCTGCTGTCCCTGTCTGTCTGCTGTCTGTGCCTGGCCAGTGTCTGTGTCTGGCCGGTGTCCATGTCTGGCCGGTGTCCGTGTCTGGCCGGTGTCCGTGTCTGGCTGCTGTCCGTGTCTGCCTGGTGTCCGTGTCTGGCCGGCGTCTGTGTCTGACCGGTGTCCTTGTCTGCCCGGTGTCCATGTCTGCTTGGTGTCCGTGTCTGGCCTGTGTCCATGCCTGGCTGGTGTCCATGTCTGGCCGGTGTCCATGTCTGCCTAGTGACCGTGTGTGGCCGGTGTCCGTGTCTGGCTGCTGTCCCTGTCTGTCTGCTGTCTGTGCCTGGCCAGTGTCTGTGTCTGGCCGGTGTCTGTGTCTGGCTGGTGTCCTTGTCTGCCCGGTGTCCTTGTCTGCCCGGTGTCCATGTCTGCTTGGTGTCCTTGTCTGCCCAGTGTCCATGCCTGGTTGGTGTCCGTGTCTGGCCGGTGTCCGTGTCTGGCCGGTGTCCGTGTCTGGCTGCTGCACCTGTCTGGCCAGTGTCCATGTCTGTCTGCTGTCTGTGCTTGGCCGGTGTCTGTGTCTGTTCGGTGTCCGTGTCTGGCTGCTGTCCGTGTCTGGCCGGAATCCGTGTCTGCCCGGCGTCCGTGTCTGCCCGGCGTCCGTGTCTGCCCGGCGTCCATGTCTGCCCGGCGTCCGTGTCTGTCTGCTGCACTGGGACAGTGTGAATAGTATAGTAGACAGCACTATTCCACACAATAGGATATTAAGCCCTGTTCACACTGCGCTTCTGCAGTGCGTCCGGGGGCTCTGCCTGAATCCCCCTAAAATAGGAATCACATAAATCCCCGTTGGGGCCACAGACGGCACTGACACCAGCAGAGGTCAGAGGAATTTGTTTTTTTTCTGAAATTGACTGATTTATTCCCTTAGGCCGGTGCACACGATCAGGAATTGGCAGCGCTTTGTACGCAGCACACGTCCGCTGCCGGCTATTGAACGCAGGTGACTCCACATGTGATCACTGAACCGTGTGGATTCACCGCGTCCAATACATTGTAGGGTGAGATCTATCGCGTCTCCGCAAATAAACAGACATGTTGTGATCTGGAAAGACGCGCCGCATGTCCGTCTCTAAAGATAGGGAATTTAGATTGTGAGCCTCATTGGGGACAATGCCACTAATGTCTGTAAAGTGCTGTGGAATTAATAGCGCTATATAAATGAGTAAATATAAATATATAAACTGCGGGGGTTCTGTCCTTTCACAAAATGTCGGCAGAGCCCCCGCAGCACCGTACACCCACAGCGGCGCGCCACACATTCAAATGACCCCTCATCCCAGCCTGCGGCCGGCAGCAATGCTCCCCTCTTGGCTCCTCCAGCAGTGTCCCTGGGTGTTATAATAATTGTAATAAAGTTCTTTTTTTTATGTGCATGTATATATATATATAATTTGCCTATTGCAGGAGCCTCTGCGGTTTCCAAACACTTTGCTAATGTGCATAAAGGAGATTTAAAAAGCTTTTCCTTTAGGGGAATAGAGGTGGTTACAAAACCACGTAGGTGTGGTGAGTATAAAAGTAAAATCCTCTCTAGAGAAAGTAGGTGGATCTTTTTATTAGAGACTAGAGTTCCTGACGGATTGAACAGTAGAATGGATCTCATTACACAATATTAAGTAAGAAAATAAGAGTAGAATTTTTTTTTTTTTTTTTTTATAGAGTGCATATATTAGTTTTCAAAAGATTATATCTCTATCTTATACCTACTCCAATATATTATTCCTTTTGAGAGTTATATTTGTGATTGTCTCTGATATTTAGATCGCGCCTACTACTTGATGTATTTTTTCATATATGTTTATAAAATATTTTTTTTTTTTTTTTTTGTGGCAGTTATTCCACATCACTGTTGATTTATTACCAAATGTTTATATCATTGGTCTATGTATAAAACATGTTCAATATATGTATTTTTCTAGCAATATTTTTGAACTGAGTTTCAACCATCTACTCAGGTGTTTTTAATTGGTTTGTTTCACTGCTTTTAATTAAGGGTCATTTGAATATGTTCCACAAAGGAGGATATATTGTCAGTGTTGGAGCTCAGTTCAAATAGGACCGTGAAGAAGGCACATAGTGCTGAAACATGTAGTCCCTTGCTGGAATGTTACCAATTGTTTGGAGTTCCTCATATATTTTTTACATGAATTAATGGATAAATAAAGAAAAAGATTTTATAATTCTGGTGAACTTTCATCTTTTTGCTGGATCCCAATTCTCTTATATTTATATATATACATACACTCACTGGCCACTTTATTAGGTACACCTGTCCAACTGTGTGTTAAGACTTAATTTCTAATCTGCCAATCACATGGCGGCAACTCAGTGCATTTAGGCATGTAGACATGGTCAAGACAATCTCCTGCAGTTCAAACCGAGCATCAGTATGGGGAAGAAAGGTGATTTGAGTGCCTTTGAACGTGGCATGATTGTTGGTGCCAGAAGGGCTGGTCTGAGTATTTCAGAAACTGCTGATCTACTGGGATTTTCACGCACAACCATCTCTAGGGTTTACAGAGAATGGTCCGAAAAAGAAAAAAAATCCAGTGAGCGGCAGTTCTGTGGCCGGAAATGCCTTGTTGATGCCAGAGGTCAGAGGAGAATGGGCAGACTGGTTCGAGCTGATAGAAAGGCAACAGTGACTCAAATTGCCACCCGTTACAACCAAGGTAGGCAGAAGAGCATCTCTGAACGCACAGTGCGTCGAACTTTGAGGCAGATGGGCTACAGCAGCAGAAGACCACACCGGGTACCACTCCTCTCAGCTAAGAACAGGAAACTGAGGCTACAATTTGCACAAGCTCATCGAAATTGGACAGTAGAAGATTGGAAAAACGTTGCCTGGTCTGATGAGTCTCGATTTCTGCTGCGACATTCGGATGGTAGGGTCAGAATTTGGCGTAAACAACATGAAAGCATGGATCCATCCTGCCTTGTATCAACGGTTCAGGCTGGTGGTGGTGGTGTCATGGTGTGGGGAATTTTTTCTTGGCACTCTTTGGGCCCCTTGGTACCAATTGAGCATCGTTGCAACGCCACAGCCTACCTGAGTATTGTTGCTGACCATGTCCATCCCTTTATGACCACAATGTACCCAACATCTGATGGCTACTTTCAGCAGGATAATGCGCCATGTCATAAAGCTCGAATCATCTCAGATTGGTTTCTTGAACATGACAATGAGTTCACTGTACTCAAATGGCCTCCTCAGTCACCAGATCTCAATCCAATAGAGCATCTTTGGGATGTGGTGGAACGGGAGATTCGCATCAGGGATGTGCAGCCGACAAATCTGCGCCAACTGTGTGATGCCATCATGTCAATATGGTCCAAAATCTCTGAGGAATGCTTCCAGCACCTTGTTGAATCTCTGCCACGAAGAATTGAGGCAGTTCTGAAGGCAAAAGGGGGTCCAACCCGTTACTAGCATGGTGTACCTAATAAAGTGGCCAGTGAGTGTATATATATATATATATATATATATATATATGTATGTGCGTATGAGTATGTGTATATATATATATAATATACACATGATGATTGCATTCTTATGCTTCGACTGAAACTCTTTTCAGCTGGTGTAATGAGAAGACATGGGTGTAATGCTTAGTTTGCTATCCTTGTCTTGCATGCAAATAAAATGTCATACTTCTCTGGTAACATAGATAAGGATTGCTAACAGCTAAGCATATTTCAATGTATGTACTATTTTGCAAACGTAGTATTTTGAACGCCCTCCTCTTTTCTTATTTAAACTCTTTGAATTTGTATAGAGTCAGACAGATGACTGCTCACATATGGTGTGGCTGTCATTTTGCCTCCATGCCGGCATGATCAATAAAGAAACATCTTACTTATTCAGGTCTGGAAGATTTCTAATTGGAAGACTAAAACTCCACTGACATTACTGAGATCTCACTGTAAAGACCTTATTTTGCGGCCTCCAGTCATTCAGCAGAGTATGGGGGTCCGGCACTGTGGGGGCTCTTGTTATCACCGCCTCGCTTACAGATGGGGGCGCCCTCCCTACTGGCTGTGTTACAAGGTGAGCTGGACAGGATATAATCAGCCCTTTTATCAATCCCACATCTGCAGGTCATGTGGACCACAACGATTCTGGGTATGTGATCAATTCTTCCTCTAATTCTAGGAAAGGATCAGCATTTCTCACTCGTTCCCCTGCCTCGCTGCAGGTGGACACTGGGTTTAGAAATGGTGTTCCACTTTAGAACTTGTGAACATGCCTGCAGTCTGGTATTGTAAAATAAGCCATCACCCAAATCCTCCCATTGTTACTTTCCTTACACTCTTTAACAAAATCACAAAGGAATTTCCATGATCTACTTTACATCTGGAGAGGGAAACATGTGGCACAGAACCTCTAAAAAGCAAAAAACAACAATTTAATTCGTTCTGCCAGTTTAAAACTGATGACACATTTCCCTTCATGATCCCAGTATAGAGTGTCCAAGAACAATCTAGAGCATGGAAATTCTCATATTTTACATCAGGACCCCTAAATACCTGTAGTACATGGTGCAGTGTAGTTCTTCAGGTGTGTGAAAATCTACATTTGTATACCTTTATCTATTGCTTCCTTGATAAAGGATGGTCCTGCAGTTACTAGATCTAGACTGTAAAAGTATCTAGATTCCCCATACCCCTGGATCACCATTGTCTCAGCCATGGATTTCACCTATAGTCCGGCAGCAGTAGGAATTATTCCCAGGCTCAGGGCTTGCATCATATCCCTCCCACACAGTTGATATTATAATTTGTATAATTGCACTTTTACCTGTGCCGAGGGCCCGGTGTCTCCACAGGCGTAGACAATGGTTCTCTGTGGCCCTTACCACTTGCTCCTTTTACCACTATGCAGGCAGCAGACAGTCCAATAGTTGGTATCTCTTCTGGATGTACTAAGGTTCTAGTGCTGCTGCTGAATCAACAAGAAAAGTGACCTCATGGCTTACCACAAGGACGGTTACTTCTGGAAATACAGTGTTTTATAAATGTATTTCTACTTTAGCCAAATTAAATTTTTCCTCTCATTACCCCTTTCTTGTACCAAATTTTCACATTTTATCAAAGCAAGTTTTATCATCAAATACAACCCATCTGGTCAGGGGACACCCTCAGCTCTTCTAGTGGTCCCTTCTTATCTTAAAACCACAAACAACCACATTCCAAAACATTTCTCATGCTCACAGCTTATCTCCCCACCTCAGGACTGTGTGCTCTGGGTGGTGCCTTCTCCTAGTTTTTCAAGATTAAAAAGACAATGTCAGGGATCTACAATGTTTACTCTCTATTTGTTATAATATATAAGAGTTAGGCCTATAAGTTACCAATAAGGACACATTGCACATCTGATCTGAAGACTGTTCTCTCTGGGTACCCGATGAGAAAGGACCATATCCAGTTTCATTCCATGGATACCCTCTTGGTACAATCTTAATAACTTTCCAGCCATCACATGAAATGGTCAATAACATTACTGCCTTACAATGAGGACAAGACCTTAAAATATATATATCTGTATCTATGGGATAAAGTCCCATAATGATGTTACATAAAATTCTTAAACACAAAAAGACAAACAAGATGAGGACTATACACAATATAAACCCTGGAGCACAATGGATTTCTACCCACTTATAAGAAGTCTGACAAATATCAGTGAAATTCATATGTCAACAAGAAGATAATAAACCAATAGCAACAATTCAATTACTGCTACTAATATCCAGGATCTAAATAATCCTCACTGATTACACCATGTCCTAGATATTTACCAGCTTGTATCGCTATATCCTGCCACCTCCACCCAATGAAGGCCTGTAAGGGGCGAGTGTCACAACACAGTGTAATAATAACAAAGTTCCCCAAAGACTATGGTCACTGATATCACAAAGATACATATACTCACAAGGACTTCTGACTAGTGTAACAGTACAAACACACAACGATCTTCACAGTTAGGGACTGGACATACACACATACACAGAGACATATAAGACAAGAGAGTAAAGTTCCCTCGTACTCCTACACCTGAAGTGCTGAGATAAAGTCCAATGACACCGCCTCTTTATAAACAGAGACGTTCCCGTTCTTAATATCAGGTATTCAGAGCACCACCGGCGCGGACTCTCCTCAGTGAAACGAGGAGGTTCAGTCACTCTGTGCTATTAAAAGAAAAACATATAACAAAACTACATAGAATATTCTCTATGGGAATCAGGTGGCGTGTATCTAGGTGATTTATACCACTATAATAAACTATGATTTGTCTCCAGTCCACAGGTGAATGTCAACCACGCCTACTGGACTCCCTTATACACCCAGGATTTTATATTCCAATCCTTATACATTCACTCAAGAGATCACTCAAGGAGTCTCATGTGTAACATAAAACATATAGTTATGGCGTTTTCGTTCTATGTAGTTTTAAAAGATAGACAAAACAGCACACTTACCAGAAAACAACATTCAAACAATACCGGCAAAATTTTATACTGGGTTCTATTTTAATGAAACATACTGATCATTGTAGACAATACGCTACTTCCTGATCAAAAAAGTGTGATAGAAATACTCATTAAAAATTCCAATCTTTATTCCAACATATACATATAAAATAAAGTGCCTCATACCATAGAAAGATCAAAATTTAGCGTATACACAAGTTTCAGGGACATAAAAGGAGTCATATATACCCAAATGCATATAATAGTGCAAAAAATATTTACTATAATATCTACAAACATATAAGACCAAAATGTCTCTAAGATCTCACATTATTAAAAGTATATTATTTAATTTGTTATACAAAGTTAAATTGCCTCTTACAGCTTATTTCTCCATAGCAAATATTTATTTTATCTTTGTAATAACCACATGGCTTAATAAATTACAATTCACATAATATTTTAGATTAGCACTGTAGTAGTCACATATAACATAATGAGAACCGTATCCACTAAATATTTTGCACATCAAAGGCGTATAGTAAATGCTCCTATTAATAACAAAATTCTTTATGACGTGCTTCTTCCTATTATGTATATTTAGCCATATGGTCTACTTTAAAGTTACCAGCTCAATCTTTTCATGGCCAAGCTTGAAAGCGACTTTCTGTCCTCATGCCCCATCAGGCCCCTGGCCTACTACCGCTTCATTGATGATATTTTAATCATCTGGACGGAGTCTGAGCAACAGCTAAAGACGTTCCACGAACAGTTTAATCAATTTCATCCCACCATCAATTTAACATTCAACTACTCCAGCACTGAGATTAACTTTTTGGACACCGTCATTAAGCTAAAAAACAATGAAATAGAGACATCCCTGTATCAGAAGCCAATCGACCGTCCAACATACCTGAAATGGGACAGTTTCCATCCAAAACACATAAAGAACTCTATTATCTATAGCCAAGCCATCAGATACAATCGTATATGTTCCAACCCCATGGATAGAGACAAACACCTTGGTCACCTCAAAAAGTCCTTTTTGAGTCAGGGCTACCATCCAAGAACAATTCAAAACCAGATTACAAGAGCCACCAGAATGTCAAGGAATCACCTGCTACATTACAAAGCTGAAGAAGAGAATAACCGGGAGCCTCTAGTGGTCACCTACAACCCAAATCTGGAAGTGCTAAGGGGAGCGGCACGGAAATTACAGCCTTTACTGCAAAAAGATGCCCGATTACAATCCATGTTTCCAGACCCCCCACTGCTGTGTTTTAGGCAGCCCCCAAATGTAAGAAGCATCATTGTCAGAAGCTCCCTGTCCTCTCCAACAGCTGCAGGAACCTTTCCTTGAAACCAGAAAAAAATGTAAAACCTGTCCATTTATAATGACCACGGACAAGATAAAGATCCCCAACTCACATCAGGACTACAAGATCCCAGGTACTCTCAGCTGCATCACATCTAATGGGGTGTACTTAATTATCTGTACTAAATGTCCAACTGGGGGTCTGTATGTGGGGGAGAACGGGCAAAAGCTTAGAACAAGGATGAATGCTCATCATCACACAATAAGAGAAAAAAGAAGGGATCTACCTGTGGCAAAACATTTTTGTATGATGGACCACAACACCACGGATATGAAATTACTGGTATTGAAAGGTAACTTCACATCTCAGAGAGAGAGAAGAGTCTGTGAGTATAAATTTATGACGACCTTTGACACTCTCAGTGCTGGAATGAAAGTGTCGCATGGATTTATGTCTTTTTACATCAATTAAGGAATTTGCTTCCAAGACCTTGTAGGGGCATCACAACACATTAGGAGACCCCAATCAGAGGACTGTAAAACTCCTTATCTATGTACTGGTCCAATATTTATGTTTCTCCCTCTCCCATATTGATAGTTCTGCTTCACGTCACTTGTCTCATCTATTGCATTTTTTCTGTGTTGTATTGTGCATAAATATGTGACTCTTCAGATTTTGTATTAGTCTAGCCTGATAAAGAGACCTGAGTAGTCTAGGAAGCTTGCAATGTGTTACCATCTTTTCAGTTAGCCATTAAAAGGTATCAACCACTGAGGACTCTCAATTCTGAATATTTTTCAGCTCAATATAGACATAGTATAGCACACTCAAAGCCGCACTATTAAATGAGTGTGTATCCTGCATTGAAAACACAGGAATCTCATTAAGGCAGTTCCCAATGCTGCCATGTGCCTTGCATAGTGCAAAGTCTCATTATAGACCTAAGCATATAAGGCGGCTGCAAGTGCTGCCATTGTATTACACAGAAAGCTATACTTATGAAGGCTAACAATCAGATATGCGAATAACGCTATAGATGTCTCATAAATACATATTACCTGTTCCCAGCTCTTGTTACATAAATGCCAAGTGGCCCGCTAAAAGATCCTAAACCCCGACGCGCGTTTCGCTGTCAATGCTTCCTCAAGACGGAGGACTTACTTAAGGAGTTCCAGACTCCCCCGTGCATGGGTTACAGTACTCACCGGTGAGGGAAAGGTGTTGGATTTCCTGGCCAACACACCAAATGTCAGTGGAGTTTCAGTCTTCCAATTAGAAATCGTCCAGACCTGAATAAGTAAGATCCTTTATTTGGTCATGCTAGCATGGAGAGAGAATGACAGCCACACCAGATGTGAGCAGTCCTTTGTCTGCCTCAATACATATTCTTAGAGTTTAAATAATAAAAGAGGAGGGCGTTGAAACATACTTCGTTTGCAAAATTAGTACATACAATATACTTAGCTGTTGGCAATCCTTAATAATAATAATACATTTTATTTCTATAGCGCCGACATATTCCGCAGCACATTACATTTCAGAGGGGATTTGTACAGCCAATAGACATTACAGCATAACAATAATCACATACAGTAGATTATAACAAATACCAAGAGGAATGAGGGCCCTGCTCGCAATCTTAGTCTATGAGGAAAGAGGGAGACACGAAAGGTGGGTGGTAACAGTTGCCCTGATTGTATGGACCAGCCATAATGTTAAGTGTGTAACAGTACAGACACAGAGGGCTAATGGATGCATAAAGCATGTGGGAACACGATGCGAGGAACCTGGTTATGGCAAAACTTTTGGCTGTGCCACCCAGGGATAGATTAGGTTAATGTGTTGAGGCGATAAGTCAGTCTGAATAAATGCGTTTTCAGGGCACGCTTAAAATTGTGGAGATAAGATATCCTTATCTACGTTACCAGAGAAGTAAAGGTATGACTTTTTATTTTTGTACGTTAGATAAGGATAGCAAACTAAGCATTACACCCATGTATTACATCAGCAGAAAAGAGTTTCAGTCTAAGCATAATAATGGCATATATGCAATCATGTGTATATATATATATATACACTCACTGGCCACTTTATTAGGTACACCATGCTAGTAACGGGTTGGACCCCCTTTTGCCTTCAGAACTGCCTCAATTCTTCGTGGCAGAGATTCAACAAGGTGCTGGAAGCATTCCTCAGAGATTTTGGACCATATTGACATGATGGCATCACACAGTTGGCGCAGATTTGTCGGCTGCACATCCCTGATGCGAATCTCCCGTTCCACCACATCCCAAAGATGCTCTATTGGATTGAGATCTGGTGACTGAGGAGGCCATTTGAGTACAGTGAACTCATTGTCATGTTCAAGAAACCAATCTGAGATGATTCGAGCTTTATGACATGGCGCATTATCCTGCTGAAAGTAGCCATCAGATGTTGGGTACATTGTGGTCATAAAGGGATGGACATGGTCAGCAACAATACTCAGGTAGGCTGTGGCGTTGCAACGATGCTCAATTGGTACCAAGGGGCCCAAAGAGTGCCAAGAAAAAATTCCTCACACCATGACACCACCACCACCAGCCTGAACCGTTGATACAAGGCAGGATGGATCCATGCTTTCATGTTGTTTACGCCAAATTCTGACCCTACCATCCGAATGTCGCAGCCGAAATCGAGACTCATCAGACCAGGCAACGTTTTTCCAATCTTCTACTGTCCAATTTCGATGAGCTTGTGCAAATTGTAGCCTCAGTTTCCTGTTCTTAGCTGAGAGGAGTGGTACCCGGTGTGGTCTTCTGCTGCTGTAGCCCATCTGCCTCAAAGTTCGACGCACTGTGCGTTCAGAGATGCTCTTCTGCCTACCTTGGTTGTAACGGGTGGCAATTTGAGTCACTGTTGCCTTTCTATCAGCTCGAACCAGTCTGCCCATTCTCCACTGACCTCTGGCATCAACAAGGCATTTCCGGCCACAGAACTGCCGCTCACTGGATTTTTTTTCTTTTTCGGACCATTCTCTGTAAACCCTAGAGATGGTTGTGCGTGAAAATCCCAGTAGATCAGCAGTTTCTGAAATACTCAGACCAGCCCTTCTGGCACCAACAATCATGCCACGTTCAAAGGCACTCAAATCACCTTTCTTCCCCATACTGATGCTCGGTTTGAACTGCAGGAGATTGTCTTGACCATGTCTACATGCCTAAATGCACTGAGTTGCCGCCATGTGATTGGCAGATTAGAAATTAAGTCTTAACACACAGTTGGACAGGTGTACCTAATAAAGTGGCCAGTGAGTGTATATACTCACACACATACACGTATGGATATATATGTCTATATACACGCACATAAAAGAAAGAACTTTATTACAATTATTATAACAATCACACACCCCCTGCACCCTCTTGCTCCCCTCTATCACACACCCCTGCACCCTCTCGCTCCCCTCTATCAAACACACACCCTGCACCCTCCTGCTCCCCTCTATCACACCCCCCCTGCACCCTCTTGCTCCCCTCTATCACACACCCCCTGCACCCTCTTGCTCTCCTCTATCATACACCCCCTGACCCTCTTGCTCCCCTCTATCACACACACTCTGCACCCTCTTGCTCCCCTCTATCACACACCCCCTGCACCCTCTTGCTCTCCTCTATCACACACCCCCTGCACCCTCTTGCTCCCCACTATCACACACCCCCTGCACCCTCTTGCTCCCCTCTATCACACACCCCCTGCACCCTCTTGCTCCCCTCTATCACACACCCCCTGCACCCTCTTGCTCCCCTCTATCACACACCCCGTGCACCCTCTTGCTCCCCTCTATCACACACCCTGTGCACCCTCTTGCTCCCCTCTATCACACACCCCCTGCACCCTCTTGCTCCCCTCTATCACACACCCCGTGCACCCTCTTGCTCCCCTCTATCACACTCCCCCTGCACCCTCTTGCTCCCCTCTATCACACACCCTGCACCCTCTTGCTCCCCTCTATCACACACACCCTGCACCCTTTTGCTCCCCTCTATCACACACTCCCTGCACCCTCCTGCTCCCCTCTATCACACACCCCCTGCACCCTCTCGCTCCCCTCTATCACACACCCTCCTGCTCCCCTCTATCACACACCCCCTGCACCCTCTCGCTCCCCTCTATCACACCCCCTGCGCCCTCTCGCTCCCCTCTATCACACACCCCCTGCACCCTCTCGCTCCCCTCTATCACACACCCCCTGCACCCTCTTGCTCCCCTCTATCACACACCCCCTGCGCCCTCTTGCTCCCCTCTATCACACACCCCCTGCACCCTCTCGCTCCCCTCTATCACACACCCCCTGCGCCCTCTCGCTCCCCTCTATCACACACACCCTGCACCCTCTCGCTCCCCTCTATCACACACCCCCTGCACCCTCTTGCTCCCCTCTATCACACACCCCCTGCTCCCTTCTATCACACACCCCCTGTCCTCCCCATGTTCCCTGTTCCCGCCATTACCTCTCACAAGTTTCCCATCTCCTTCAGCTTCCAGCCTGCAAATGCTGTGGCTCCTCCCCCTTGAGTCACATGATTGTGATGTCATTGCAGGTCCTGTACCATTCCTCCACTGTGGAGAGCGCGCAGCAGAGTAGCAGAGCAGTCAGCTCGGCACAACACACCAAGAAGCCCGGAGGAGGGAGCGGCCGACACCCCGCAGAGGACAGAAGGGAGACGGTGTGTGGAGGGGGGAGGAAGAGTGTGGGGGGAGCAGAGGCTGAGCATGGGGGGGAGGAGCAGAGGCTGCGCGTGGGGGGAGGAGCAGAGGCTGCGCGTGGGGGGAGGAGCAGAGGCTGGGCGTGGGGGGGAGCAGAGGCTGGGCGTGGGGGGGGAGCAGAGGCTGGGCGTGGGGGGAGCAGAGGTTGGGCATGGGGGGAGCAGAGGTTGGGCGTGGGGGGAGCAGAGGCTGGGCATGTGGGGGGAGCAGAGGCTGGGCGTGGGGGGAGGAGCAGAGGCTGGGCGTGGGGGGAGCAGAGGCTGGGCGTGGGGGGAGCAGAGGTTGGGCATGGGGGGAGCAGAGGTTGGGCATGGGGGGAGCAGAGGCTGGGCATGGGGGGGAGCAGAGGTTGGGCATGGGGGGAGCAGAGGTTGGGCGTGGGGGGAGCAGAGGCTGGGCATGTGGGGGGAGCAGAGGCTGGGCGTGGGGGGGAGCAGAGGCTGAGAATGGGGGGTCAGAGGGTGAGCATGAGGGAGCAGAGCCAGAGCTGGCGTGTGGTGGACGGGAGCAGAGCCGGAGCTGGAGTGTGGTGGACGGGAGCAGAGTCGGCGTGTGGTGGATGGGTGTAGGGTCAGAGCTGGTGTGTGGTGGACGGGAGCAGAGCCGGAGCTGGTGTGTGGTGAACGGGGGCAGAGCCGGAGCCGGCGTGTGGTGGATGGGAGCAGAGCCGGAGCTGGCGTGTGGTGGACGGGAGCAGAGCCGGAGCTGGCGTGTGGTGGACGGGAGCAGAGCCGGAGCTGGCATGTGGTGGACGGGAGCAGAGCCGGAGCTGGAGTGTGGTGGATGGGAGCAGAGCCAGAGTTGGAGTGTGGTGGACGGGAGCAGAGCCGGAGCCGGCGTGTGGTGGATGGGAGCAGAGCCGGAGCTGGTGTGTGGTGGACGGGAGCGGAGCCGGAGCTGGTGTGTGGTGGACGGGAGATAAAACATACCCTTTAGTAAACATACCCTTTAGGGCGGCACGGTGGCTCAGTGGTGGCGCTGCAGCCTTGCAGTCTGGGGTCCTGGGTTCAAATCCCACTAAGGACAACATCTGCAAGGAGTTTGTATGTTCTCCCCGTGTCTGTGTGGGTTTTCTCCGGGTACTCCGGTTTCCTCCCACATTCTAAAGACATACTAATAGGGAATTTAGATTGTGAGCCCCATCGGGGACAGTGATGATGATGTGGGCAAACTGTAAAGCGCTGCGGATTATGTTAGCGCTATATAAAAATAAAGATTATTATTATTATACATATAAACAATGTATCGGTGAAGTCACAAATAGAGGGGCGTGAGGAGGAATGATTCCCACTTGCAATGGCTGAACTGCAATCAGCAAGTCCCAGAATCTCTCGTGGATCTGGGAGAATCCCACAGAACCCTGCAAACAACGACTGACAGATTTTGGCTGCATATAACAGTAATGACTGGAATCTGGATGAGATTAGTAGAGTTACACTTACCACCCGGAATATGCCAGAGCAATAAGTGAGAAAAAGCACAAGCTCAGCAATTCATGAAGCAGGTGCAGGAGGAAAAGTAGATCCTGGGTCCAGGATGATCCATGCAGGACAAGGGGAAGAAAATGCCCTACAAGACCCTAAAGGGCGAACCATAGTCTATCCCCAAGACTCCACCCTGACAGTCCACAGCTCCCCCTGTGCTAAACAAGCCCTGCACTCCCCCATGGAAGAGCCCAATGTGTTTCTTCCAAGCTGAGTCATCAGGGGACTTATCCTTGTGATAGGAGGTGAGGTGCCATAGTGCTGAGCTAGAGAGGAATGGATCCCTTGCACTCCCTGTCTAAAGTTGTGAGGAACGGGAGGGGACAAAAAGGGTTAACTTTAAATAGATGATGAATTACCACTGCACATTAGGAATTCCCACAGGTGTTAACATTGAACATACCCCATATGGTGTGCATGCCATTATGTCTCCAATCAATAGAGCGTCCTACAGACACGTGTTACCCAGAGAAAGGGGGAGTATGAAAAAACATACCATGGTACTTCTGGTGGATGGAACGCACGCCAGTGTGCCATAAAGGCGCATGAGCCGCAAGAAAAAAATCCGACACCCAAATGAAGGCGGGCTACTAATTGTGTCCAATGAGGCCGAGGTGTGCGCTCCACAACCTAGTGTTTCCAGCAAGTGTAACGCACGCCAATGCCACATCCGGCAAGTGGAACGCATGCCATCGCCAAATCTGGCAAGTGGAATGCACGCCAATGCCACATCCTGCAAGCGGAACGCACGCCAACACCACATCCTAGAAGCGGAACGCACGCCAACGCCACATCCTGCAAGAGGAACGCACGCCACATCCTGTCAGCGGAACACACGCAAACGCCACATCCGGCAAGTGGAACGCACGCCAATGCCACATCCGGCAAGTGGAACGCATGCCATCGCCACATCCGGCAAGTGGAATGCACGCCAATGCCACATCCTGCAAGCGGAACGCACGCCAACACCACATCCTAGAAGCGGAATGCACGCCAACGCCACATCCTGCAAGCGGAACGCACGCCACATCCTGTCAGCGGAACACACGCAAACGCCACATCCGGCAAGTGGAACGCACGCCAATGCCACATCCGGCAAGTGGAACGCATGCCAACGCCACATCCTGCATGTGGAACGCATGCCAACACCACATCCTGCAAGCGGAATGCACGCCAACGCCACATCCGGCAAGTGGAACGCACGCCAATGCCACATCCGGCAAGTGGAACGCATGCCAACGCCACATCCTGCAAGTGGAACGCATGCCAACACCACATCCTGCAAGCGGAACGCACGCCAATGCCACATCCGGCAAATGGAACGCACGCCAATGCCACATCCGGCAAGTGGAACACACGCCAACGCCACATCCGGCTTTGATGGCACCTTCCCTTTAAACTGCCAGGGTTTTTGTTGCAGCCACTCCTGTGCTGTCCCTGTGGTGTACATCTATGTTATGGGGCCCAAAAGAGTTCATTTGTAAAAAAAATGTTTCACTTGTTGAAACATAATAAAATGTGTCTTCTGCTTTTTGCATATTTTTTTCTTCTTACAAGAATTGTTGGAGCCAGTTTTCTTCAGAAACATTTTAATATCGGCTTTTTCTGATGTTTCTCTTGTAATATAGGAAAGCCTAAGGCCAGAAATAAACCCCATAAATCACTGTACATGGAGACTTTGGGGTCAGATCATTTCTGTCCGTTGTGTTTGTGGAAACAAAAAATCTTTTCTAAAAGCCTCAAACTTCTGTGTGTGAATCAGAGCTGAGATCTAACGTAGATGGGGAGAGGGTTAAATTAACCCTTCACGGTTGATCCAGTGATTTCCAAATTAATCCACATGGCGTTCCTAGCAACTGGGAATGACCACACGTAGACGGGGGGTCTCTGTACGGGAGGATCAAGACAGATCACTAGTCCCCTTTATTTTAGTCACTTCTTTTATAATATTTTGCTTAATTATGCAAAGTTCTCAACTACCAAAAGCATCATGGTAATGCTTCACTTTATAAGCCAATAATATTGCAAGAAAACCGGAAACTACATATATGTCCGTCATAGAAAGGAGTATAATGGCATACTCTTCAGAGTATTACACCCCAGGGTCCCTTATCTTGTACCTGATGAGGAACAGTTTGGTTTCATAACAGCCTGAACTTTTCATCCCAATTACAAAAAAATTATCTTAAAGCAACAAAAATGGAGAAACGAAACCTTCAGAAAATGTAGAAAATAAAACTTCAGCTCTGATTTTAGTTTTAACCCTTCACAACGTGATAGAAGATTACAGTGCGGGGAAGACGGGAAACATTCATATAGACGGCTGGTGGGGATGGAGGCAGTGACCGACTCTGGCCAAATCTGTCTCTAGAGCCGTAGTAGAAGATGAGGATGTCGTCCTTATCATGAAGGAGTTATTTCTCATGTCACATGTAATGAATATCTCCTGCAGTATGGCTAATGCCGATTCCAGTGTCGGTAATGAGACGAGAATTAGCGTTATGGAAGATGAGTCTATGAGGAACATGTTCAGCTGCCGACTCCGAGGAGGAAACTGCTTGTTGTCTGTGGCTTAAATATATAGGTTTTATTAGTAGATGT
Source organism: Dendrobates tinctorius (assembly GCF_039654945.1). Taxonomy (NCBI): domain Eukaryota; kingdom Metazoa; phylum Chordata; class Amphibia; order Anura; family Dendrobatidae; genus Dendrobates; species Dendrobates tinctorius. The sequence goes on along the minus strand of NW_027362032.1, from coordinate 1,058,687 downwards.
CAGGGAAGAAAATTAAACACTGTAAAATAATCTCATATGTTTCCCTTATTATCTCCAGTAATTGTATTATTACACAGGATTCTTATGATTTTACATCGGTTCTTCTTTTCATTCAGGTCTTTATAATATCGGATCCTCTCAGTGAAGATCTTCTACAAAAGAGAATTTTCCTGTTTTACCCATCAAGGATGGATATGGACAAAGACAAGATGGCGGAGAGGATGTTACACCTCACCCTAGAGATCCTCTTCCGTCTCACTGGAGAGGTGAGAGATTCTGATGACGTCACATTACATCATTCTTATCTATGGGAATAACAGATGGACAGAACTGGAGAGGTGAGGACTTTGGAAATGTCTGTAGTGAGATTTATTAATGTGTCTCCATAACCAGGATTACACAGTGGTGAGAAAGACCTCTAGTGATCGCTGTCAGGACCCTGTGCCTGAGGGATGGGGAGGACTCCTGAGCCCAATCACGGGACCTCCACCTCACCCCCTGATCCATGAGGACATCAATGATCAGAAGATCCTAGAAATCATCTACAAGATGATTGAGCTGCTGACTGGAGAGGTGACACTGCTGGGAATGCTGGGACATTATACAGTAACACTATGAAGGGATCGGGGGATGACGGTATCATTGTATGTGTCAGGTTCCTATAAGGTGTCAGGATGTCGCTGTCTATTTCTCCATGGAGGAGTGGGAGTATTTAGAAGGACACAGAGATCTGTACAAGAACATCATAATGGAGGTTCCCCAGTCTCTCACATCTCCAGGTAATAGACAGGACTAAATACACACGGCCTATAATTATCTGTGTGTAAAGTATGAATTCAGTCCCTGTATGTGTTTCCTCCAGATCTATCCAGTAAGAGGACAACACCAGAGAGATGTCCCCGTCCTCTTCCACAGGACTTTAACCAAGAAGATCCTAATGCTCCTCAGGATCATCAGGTAGATGGAGAGAAGGTGTCAGGAGATCTCCCCTATGATGTGTAGATGGCTGTGAAGGTCTTGTGCTCAGTCTTGTTTTATCCACCAGTATTATATGTCTTATACTTGTGTGATGAGAACGGTGGAGATGGCAGGATTAGAGCTGATCATAGATGGGACTTCTCCATCTGTCTGTGACTTTTACAATATTTGTTTCAGGGTGAAGATCTGACCCATATTAATACTACAGAGACATATGTGAGGGGTGATGAGTGGTGTAAAGAGGAGATTCCCACATATGACTACCCAGGTGAGTAGTAACCACTGAATGCAGAGAAGTCACAGATTCCTCTCAGTCACCGGCTATGGCTGCTTTATCGGTGGTGTAGTCCGGCCGTATTACCATGATCACCATTTTGCCTCTAGACCACAACATTCTCCTCCACCCAAAGCTGTTCAAATTTGTTTGGGCATTGAAAGCCCTTTTCTATAGAACTTATAACCTGGAGGATCCACCTACCCCCAGGTATTAGTGTGAGGGTGATCCCTTAAAGCGAGATCTATATGATTGCTTGTACCTGATCCAATATAGGCCGAGTGTCACACCGAACACAGAGTTAGATGTCTACTTCTTTCTTAGCAAAGGCTTTTACACAACTGAAGTTTATTCTCAAGACAAAGAGACAGGAAACGGGTGTCACACAATCTTCTGAGTAGCCAGTGTCAGTCTATGATAGGTCCATTTCAACTTCACTTCCATATATGACCCAGCATAATAGGATTGTGAATTCTGGCTGATGAATTGGGACATATATAAATTTGTAGGATAATATGCTCTAGCAAGCTATCTGTCATAAACAAATGAAAAAAAAATTAGTCCAAATTTTTCCACCTCCACATTTACACTTGGAATGAAATTAAAATTAGGGATGAATGGAGTAGCCGAATCCGAAGCCTCCCATCTGGGAAATGCTTCATCAAGAGGCAAAGCCCCTTGGACATTGGTATGCGCCAATTCACGAGCACTAGGGACAGCGCTAGTACTGGGCATTGTTCCCTGAGTTGGAGACATTTCTCCAGAAGCGCTATTTGTCTTTCTTGTTGTACTGGTCCTTGTGTCTGAGAATGGACCAGAATCACTGCTCATTTCTGAGCTATCACTGTCGCTGCTACTAAAGCCCTCGAAATCCACATCGCCATCTGACACTGCACTTTCTTCAATGTCAGAACATAAAAGTGCATAAACCTCCTCTGCACTATAATACTGATGGGCCATTTTATTAGTTTTGATTTTTTTTTTTCCGGAAAAAGAAAACTCTGACATGACTGATGTGACGTGACCCAATTATTGGGGAGACAATTGAGAAAAGCCTAATTCTTTGGCCTAATCCTAACTTTAGCCTAACAGTAACTCTAACTTTAGCCACAACATTAACCATAACTATAGCATTAACTCTATCCTGCCTTATCTGTTTTTCTATTGACAAATGATGGACCTGATTGGGGACTTGTTTTTGTGAGATGAGAATTGGTATTATTTTTGCCTACATAACATTGATTGGTTTCTTTTTATTCGATATTTGGGAGGCAGAATGAACCAACAGTTGAATACCACACACTACTGGTTCATCCAACAAGGTTTTCTATTAGACTGTGAACTGTCATTGTCTTGGTAAATAATTAAAGTTTTTTACATAGCTTGCCATTTTTATGGACAGTTTAAGTAGAAATATTCAAAAATATAAAACTCAAGGATATTTTATTAAAAAAAAATTGTTTATCTTGGCAGATGACTGTACCAGGAGATCAGAGGGACAGCTGACATCTTCAATTTTTAAATCTGATGATCTTGAGATCCTACAAGATACAACTGAAGTGAATGCCATTACTCCAGATATACCATCATCCATTCACAGCAAAGATCTGTCATCTGATCCTATGAAACAGGTCCCATCTCCTGATTCATTACCGACTACTAAGGAAAATCAAAGTCACAAAAGAGGCATTAAAAAACACACTGCTCCTAAAGCAAAGAAGTCATTTTCATGTTCAGAATGTGGGAAATATTTTAACAAGAAATCTCATTTTGTTACACACCAGAGAACTCACACAGGGGAGAAGCTTTTTTCATGTTCTGAATGTGGGAAATGTTTTAACTGGAAATCACAATTGGTTAATCACCATAGAACTCACACAGGGGAGAAGCCTTTTTCATGTTCAGAATGTGGGAAATGTTTTAACTGGAAATCACATTTGGTTAATCACCATAGAACTCACACGGGGGAGAAGCCTTTTTCATGTTCAGAATGTGGGAAATGTTTTAACTGGAAATCACAATTGGTTAATCACCATAGTACTCACACGGGGGAGAAGCCTTTTTCTTGTTCAGAATGTGGGAAATATTTTAACCGGAAAGAACATCTTATTAGTCACCAAAGAACCCACACAGGAGAGAAGCCTTTTTCATGTTCAGAATGTGGGAAATGTTTTAACCAGAAAGCGATTCTTGTTACACATCAGAGAATTCACACAGCAGAGAAGCCATATTCATGTTCAGAATGTGGGAAATGTTTTAACAGGAAATTTCATTTTGTTACTCACCAGAGAACTCACACAGGGGAGAAGCCTTTTTCATGTTCTGAATGTGGAAAATGTTTTAACTGGAAATCACAATTGGTTAATCACCATAGAACTCACACAGGGGAGAAGCCTTTTTCATGTTCTGAATGTGGAAAATGTTTTAACTGGAAATCACAATTGGTTAATCACCATAGAACTCACACAGGGGAGAAGCCTTTTTCCTGTTCAGAATGTGGGAAATGTTTTAACCAGAAAGCAATTCTTGTTAGACATCAGAGCAGTCACACGGGGGAGAAGCCTTTTTCCTGTTCAGAATGTGGGAAATGTTTTAACCAGAAAGGAAGTCTTAATGAACACTATAGAACTCACACAGGGAAGAAACCTTTTTCCTGCTCAGAAAGTGGGAAATATTTTAACAGGAAAGCACTTCTTGATCGCCATCAGAGCAGTCACACAGAGGAGAAGCCTTTTTCATTTTCTTAATGTGGGAAATATTTTACTTGAAAATCAACTGTTAATAAACATCAGAGACGTCACATAGGGGAGAAGCCTTTTTTATGTTCATAGTGTTGGAATAGTTTTAACCAAAACTGAATCTCCTTAAATGGGTTGTCTCTTGTCACTCCTCATGTTTGCTGACAAAAGGATAAAACTAAACTTTATTAATTCCAAATGTAAAACTATACCCATAATTTACCCCCTGAGGCTATGTGTACACGTGTGGAATTGCGGGAATTCCGGAATTCCATTCCGCGGGATATATGCAAGAAAATTCCCACCTATTTCCCGCTTAAAAACTAGTGATTTGCAAGTGTAATTAGTTTTCCAAATGCTAGCGTTTTCCAAGCGATCTGTAAGGCCTCTTTCACACTTCAGTTTTTTGCATCAGTTCAAATCCGCCAAAAAGTCATACAAGCGGATCCGTTGTTAACTGATGTGAACGGATGGCACAGGATTCGTTTTGAGACGGATCCTGAAAATGAGGAAATTTAAAGGAAACGCTGGCCGGGAGCGAGAGAGAGATATTTTTTTTTCATCCAGCACCCAGAAAGAATTTCGGGTTAAATGAGTGTCTGGAGGATCCGCCAGAGGAAAAAACGTTACAAGGTCCGTTTTGAAACCTTTGAGGATGGTGACGGACTGCAACTTTTGGCGGATCCTCAAAAAAAACGGATGCAACGGACAGCAATCCGTCACAATCCGCCATTAATGCAAGTCAATGGGGAAAAAAACGGATCCTCAAAAAAAAATTGAGGATCCGTTTTTTTAAAAACCTGGCGGATTGTGACTGATTGTAAAAAACTGAAGTGTGAAAGAGGCCTAACTAATCTCCAAGCAGTGAGGGAAAAACTATGCAAATAGTTTAAATAATCAAGTAATGCTATTTGATTTCATCTTCATTCTTACCCTTTAAGCAAATACTGAATGTGGGACACTTGTTAAGTCTAAAAATAGGTTACATACCTGTATATAAAGAGTAAAGAGACAGAGGGAAAAAGCCAGAGAGATTCTGCCAAGACATCCATACATCCCAAAAGGACCAGAGACAGGACGGCAGCCATTTACATCATGGCTTCATTGCGAGGGACACGGATCTATGATTCTATATAGGAAACAACCTAGGGGTTTTCAGCCTCAGTTGGAAGAATACAGATCTGCTTCATTGACCATTGCTGAACTATGGATACGTTTCCTGACAGGTTATGATCCTCAGATCAACTAGCCTTGTTCCTTGTATGGATTCAATGGACTGCCATCTTCCTGCACTTGTTGTCACTTCCTCTCTGTGTGCATGCCACAGGTGGAGTAACCGACCCTGGAATATGAAGCCAGGTTGTGATCTTCGGATCAACTGGCCGTGTATGGACTGTCATCTTCCTACGCTTGTTGTTACCTCCTCTCTTTGTGTGTGCCACAGGTGAGGTAGCGACCCTGGAAGATATGTAGTCACAGCTGCTCTTATCCCAGCGGGTCAGTGGAGGGTGAGACTCTGTAATGTGCCCCATCTTGGGTATTTTCCTGGGACTGTTCTATGTGTTATCTGCCTGTTTTGTGGTACAATAAAGCATTGCCACACTGTTTTACCCTCACCCTGTGCTGTATGAGTAGCGTTTTGCCCACTAAAAAAGGAGAGCAGGAGTTTGGCAGGGGAAGAGTCCTGAGGAGATCATTTGCATATTCCCAGTGCCTTCTGGAATAAGTGAAGAGTCTCCGCGAGCTCAACGATCACTGGATTTTGGCCGTTGCAGCTGAAAAGAGGAAATCGGTAAACCGCGCGCCTATCAGCACGTGAATTTTGGCTCATTTTTCATCAATTCGAAATTTCTTTAACAATAATATGGAAGAGGCCAGGAGCCATTTGGTGAGCTGCATTTCTTGCTACATGTTCACAGACTTACCAGTGGAAAAGCCAAACTTCACCTGCCACAAATGCAAGCTTGTGACCCTGTTGGAGGAAAAGTTGCAAAATCTCGAAGAGAGGTTAGCTACATTGAAGATCATTAAGGAAGGTGAAGAGTTCTTAGACAGAGCAGAATTATCTCTTCATGTTACAGAAAGAGAAGAAATTTGAAGTGCACCTGAAGAAACAGAGGAATGGAGACATGTGACCCAGAGAAGCAGGAGGATTGGGAGGCAGTCAGCACCCATACTGCTCAGAAACCAGTACCAGGCTCTCACGCAGGAGAACGATGAAGAAATACATCAGGATAAGACTTTGCCCACAAACAGCAACCTTGTACGCCTTCAGAGTCCTCCTGGATGGAGAAAGAAAAATGTTGTGAAGAAGAAACGGAGATTGGTGGTCATGGGGGACTCCCTGTTGAGAGGAACAGAAGCCACTATCTGCAGACCGGATATAACTTCAAGAGAAATGTGCTGTCTTCCAGGTGCAAAAATTAAAGATGTGTCTGACAGGATATCAGGACTCTTCAGACCTACAGATGACTACCCATTCCTGCTACTACATGTGGGGACAAATGACACTGCAAGAAACGACCTGGAAACCATCTGCAGAGACTTTGAAGACTTAGGCAAGAAAGTGAAAGAACTGGGAGCGCAGGTGGTCTTCTCTTCCATCCTCCCAGTGGATGGCCATGGAACAAGGAGGTGGAATAAGATTCTGCAGGTGAACAACTGGCTACGTCGATGGTGCCGTCAGCAACGATTTGGATTTCTGGATCACGGAGTGAACTACTTATACGATGGACTACTTGCTAGAGATGGGGTGTGAAGAAAAAATCTCTTTCTTACTTTTTTCTTTAGTAAGAGCACAGTGAGGATAGAATGGAAAACAATATTAAATTGTGTGGATAAAACAAATCTTGTTTACTGTTCATTCAAAAAAAGATTACAAAAATGAAGAAAAGTAAGTTCATAGCACACAAAATATAAATATTAGATTAAAAGAAGAGAAAAAACAAGCATTCATTGGTTCTTACATGTGGTCTTGAGGCATGTGGTATGTGTTGGAGATTCTCAAGGTATGAGAAATTTCCCTGTAAACGACTTAGGTCGGCTTTTATACTATTTTGACCCATAGACTTGCATTAGTGTCTATTTTTCCTGTCTCATAACCACATCTGGTGATCTGCCGCTATGTTCATAGCTTCTACCATGTTAGAACAACAGTAGTAACTTATAGAATACGTATATTAGTTTTTATGCATTACCTTTGAAAAACTTAAGCCTATGGCCTTTGACCTTTGCAACCATTTACAACCTCCAAATAGCCACATATTGACAGTTCTGACAAATGCCCTATAGTTCTGACAGAGAACAGATGTATCAGCCAAAGTACTCAGAATAGCTCAGTCACCCACTAACCAGAGTCTCTGCTTCCCTGCATATGTTAAGCAATCTATATTATTTTTTATTATAGAAATACTGATATTTTAGAGTCCCCCTGATTATGATTTGAGAAATATCATAATCCTAAACTTATTCTCTCACCATTCGTATCACATTCATTCTTTATTCTGAAAACCTTGTATCAACATCTGCTTTGAATGTCATCTGAATTCTCAAACCTATTGTAAAAATTACGTCAGAGAGTTATATTTTTCCGTTTTAACATCTCTCTTAAAATATCCTCTTCCTTTTTCATTTCTATCTTTATATTTTTATAAATTCTCTTAATTTTACACATAATAACTATTTGATATATTATACACAGCAAAACTATAATAAACCCAGCAAAGAGCAAACAGATGAACGGCATACTAGGGCACACAAATCACCACATTACCAGATGGAGCTCTTTATCTGAAATATTGCGGCATATGATTCAGTCAAAAAACGGAGGTGCTTGCATGAAAAAACATGAATATTTCAATGTGAAGCGAAAAAAGAAGAAATATGCAGCACTCACCGATGTAGCTGAAAAACTGTGCGTCTTTATTTCACATATTTTCCATCAAATGTGTGGACATGCAGGACGTGGAGGAATGCTAGGGGAGAGAGGTGCCGGACAACGGTCGTTTCGCGATTACTCGCTTCTACGGGTCCAGGTGAGGGGATTAGCTAAAGGTCATTCCCTTTATAGGATCACAGACCTTACTAATTAACATACATAACAAGTTGTGAAACAAACATTTACAAAAAAATATATAGTTATACAATATACAGAGTGCAAGATACTAGTAAAGAATAAATCTTTCCATATCGATTTACAAGATAATCTATATTTTTACAATATCATAGGAAGATTATAATCTAAATAACTTTACATACAATTTTTTATATAACATTTTTTATAAAAATACTGATAGACCGATCCGGTCATTTAGTCCCAAAGGACCTTGTGCGTTCGCTTTCAGGATCCATTTTGCTTCTTGTTGCAATAAAGCTTTGTCATGGTCACCTCCTTGAGGTGGAAAATTGACCTTTTCAATCCCTGCAAAACTCAAAATTTCTGGGTTAGCTTTCTGCACATCTTGAATATGCTTAATTAATCGCAGTGAGCCCTTTACTGATGTAATAGATCTATAGTGTTCACCAAAACGTATCGTAAGTGGTCTTATAGTTTTTCCAATATAAAAATAACCACATGGACAAAAAATAACATAAACCACGAATTTAGTTTGACAAGAAATGTAGTTTTGTACCTTATGTTCCATAGAGCCGAAATGTATAGAATTCCCTGTCAGATGAAGATGACAGTATTTGCAGTGACCACATTTATAATTTCCTTTTATTGATAAATCTCGTAGCCAATTTTTTTGAGGGGGACGAAGTCTATGATGTACTAATAAATCCCCTATATTATGTGCCCTTTTGTATGCAAATTGAGGAACTAATTTACCATCTGTGTGTAAGGTTTTTTCTGTGTCAATGAGATACCAGTGTTTTCTCACTGCTGCATGGATTGCTCTATCTATTGCACTATGTTTGAAACAAAAATTAAATTTTTTTGTAGGTTTGACTACACTATTTAATTTTTTAGTCCTTTCCTCTAATAAATCCATCTGAGAAAATTTTTTTACCCTTTCATATGCTTCATTTAATAAAGTCATAGTATATCCCCTTTGCAAAAAACGTTGTTTCAGCTCAGAAATTTGTTCATTAAAAATGGTTTCATCATTATTCAGTTTTCTTACTCTAGAGGCTGAGTTCACACGTGGTGTTTTTTTCGCGTTTCCGCTGCGGTTTTAACTGCGCGATTTTGCCGCGAAAACGCAAAAAATAAGCATCCCATGCATTCCTATGGGATTCCGCAATGCTGTGCTAATGCTGCGGTTTTTACCGCGGCGGAATCGCTTTGCGGTAAAAAACGCAGCATGCTCATTAATTTGCGGAATCGCGGCGATCCCGCACCCATAGGAATGTATTGTTCCGCTTACTTCCCGCATGTGGCTGTGCACACCATGCGGAAAGTAAGCAGAACAATTGCGGATGGTACCCACGGTCCGGAGGAGAGGAGACTGTCCTCCGGGCTTTGGGTACCATATCCCTGTAAAAAATAGAATTTTAAAATAAAAAATATTGTTATTCTTACCTTCCAGCGTCCCGCGCAGCCTTCCCGCTTCTCTCCACACTTCCGTTCCCAGTAATCATTTGCGAAAATGCCCGCGATGGCGTCCGTTCTCGCGGGATCGCGAAGTCTCGCGGTCATTCGCGCGACGTCATCGCGAATAACCGCGATCCCGCGAGAACGGACGTCATTGCGGGCATTTTCGCAAAGGATTACTGGGAACGCGTGCGCGGGACGTCGGAAGGTAAGAATAACACCATTTTTTATTTTTTTTTACATTCTATCTTTTACTACTGATGCCGCATAGGCAGCCTCAGTAGTAAAAAGTTGGTCACACTCGTCAATCACTATGTTTGACGAGTGTGACCAACCTGTCAATCAGTTCTCCAAGCGATGCTACAGATTGCTTGGAAAACGCTAGCATTTTGCAAGCTAAATACGCTTGCAAAATGCTAGTTTTTCCGCGGGAAAATCGTGGGAATTTAAAATGCGATTTTCCCGCGGAATGGAATTCCAGAACTCTCGCGGGAATTTCCGCGAGAGTTCCGGTACGTGTGAACTTAGCCTTAGCATTTGACTATATGGAAGTCTCTTTTTAGTGTGTAATGGGTGAGCGCTCTTATAATGTAAGTAATTATTTGTTGCTGTTTCTTTTCTAAACACTTCTGTTTTTAAAGAACCATTTTTTATTTTAAATTTGACATCAATAAAATCTATTGTGTTTCCCCCAAATGAAAATGTGAAGCGCATGTTGTCACTGTTCACATTGTTCAGGTATTTTACAAAATCTGCGAATTCTTCCTGAGAACCGCCCCAGATAATAAAAATATCATCCACAAAGCGAAAATATGCTTGTAAATGTCTTAAGTGTGGATTTAGGGCTGTTTTTATATAAAACTCTTCAAATCGTGCTAGAAATAAATTTGCATAAACACAAGAGACTGGCGTGCCCATTGCTGTGCCCACCCTTTGTATGACACAAGAGACTGGCGTGCCCATTGCTGTGCCCACCCTTTGTATGACACAAGAGACTGGCGTGCCCATTGCTGTGCCCGCTCTTTGTATGACACAAGAGACTGGCGTGCCCATTGCTGTGCCCACCTTTTGTATATACCACTTATCCAGAAATTTGAAGGCATTATGTGTCAAAACATAATCAAGTGACTCGATAATAAAGGAAATAAAATCCTGTGATTTGTTTGTGTAAAATCTCCTTTATTGCTGCTATGCCTTTATCATGGGGGGTGCGGGTATATAGACTCTCAACATCAATAGATGCAAAGGAGAAATGTGGTTGCCAATGGAAATCTTTCAATTTTTTCAATAAATCTCCTGAATCTTTTACAAAGGATGGCACAGCTTTTAGTAAAGGTTTTAGTAGCCAGTCTAAGTATTGTGAAAGTGGTTCAGTCAAAGAGTTTTTCCCTGAAATTATAGGGCGACCCGGAGGCTCTTTTAAAGACTTGTGCACTTTTGGCACACTGTACCAAAAGGGAATTTCTCGGTATTCTGGAAAGAGTTTTTCTGCTCTCTTTTTTGATAATATCCCCAATTGAACATACTTTCTTAAAAGAGATCTTAATTTGTCCTTATATTTATGCAAAGGGTTGTCGTTTAGCATACAGTAGGTATTACTATCATTCAAGTGATTTAGGGCATCTTGTATATAGTATGTCTTATCCAAAAGACCCAAATTCCCTCCTTTATCAGATCTCCTGAACACAGTATCACTCCATCCCTTCATTTCTTGCAAAGCTTTCATCTCAGATGCTCTCAAATTTTTTTCTGACATGGGATAGAGTAAAGCTTCTACATCCTTGATGACCATATCATGGAAAAGATCGATACTGTTCCCAGGAGATATAGGAGGCATGAAATTTGATTTTATTCCTCCTTTAAAAGGTATTGGTATTTCTTCATTGGAATTAACTGATTCCAGGGAGAAATCTGGTTCAGTTATACTCATTAACATTTCAACATCACTTAAAAATTGTCTGGGACAGATATCTGAATTTAGCATAAAGCCTAAAGGACCAATAGTTGGAGGTTTCTCACCTTCATGTATAGGAACAGAAACTGCAGCTGAAACACTGGAAAAAAATTTTTTAAGATGTAGCTTTCTTATACTTTTAAACAATTCAATCCTAAAATCGACATAATCAAATTTTTCTGGAATACAACAAATTTAAGCCTTTAGATAGAACTTCAGTATGTTCACTGGATAATTGGTGCTTTGAAAGGTTTATTATACTTAGATTGTCCTTGGAGGTGTTATTTCCTCCATACTTGCTTGCGTTTCTTGATTTTGTAATTTTCCGGCCTCATCTTGTTTTTTCCTAAAGCGGGCGTATTATTAGAGGTAGAAGGAAAAGTAAGCATGCTTGAGTCCTCTCGATCGTCTGCAACACTTGAGTCCGAATCCGTGGTCCATCCTTCATAGTTATTTTTCTTTTTATGAGCCATGTTGTATCTCCGCTTTTTAGAAAAAGAGGAACGATTTTTATTCCAGGAAAAAATCATGTTATTTTCATAGTCATTTTTATCTCTCAAAAATTTTCCTTTTTTCTTCTGTTTAATATCAATTTGTTGTAATACGAGTTTTTTATCCAATTTTTTGTAAAAATTTGTATTTTGGTTTTCTGTGTAGCGTGACTTTAATTCTGATTTCGCTTTCTCCAACTGTTCAGTCAGATGATCATACTCCTGCTCATTTTTCTCTGCTACCAATTGTAATAAATTGAGAGAACATTGGTGAAGGAGATCAGTCCATTTCTTTTGGAGAATAGGATCATCTTGAAATTGTGAAATTTCCTTGAAGATACGTAAACCTCTCGGGACTCTCTTGCATTCAGTGTATGATTTCAATGATTTTACAGTCCAGAATGATCGGATTTCTCAGCTAATGATTGTATTTTAAATTCAAGTGATCTTGTGCTGATAATATGCAGCTCTTCCTTACGATTGCATCCTCTCCTCCTGCTAAAAGTCCCTGTTCAACCGCACTCATATCAGAAAGCTCCATATTTACGTCTGTGTCCATTGTATGGATAAAAAGTGAGTGAAATAAACCCTGTGCTCAGTTCAATTACACAAGTTGAATGATCCCAGCAAAGAGCAAACAGATGAACGGCATACTAGGGCACACAAATCACCACATTACCAGATGGAGCTATTTATCTGAAGTATTGCGGCATATGGTTCAGTCAAAAAATGGAGGTGCTTGCATGAAAAAACATGAATATTTCAATGTGAAGCGAAAAAAGGAGAAATATGCAGCACTCACCAATGTAGCTGAAAAACTGTGAGTCTTTATTTCATATAATTTCCATCAAATGTGTGGACATGCAGGACGTGGAGGAATGCTAGGGGAGGGAGGTGCCGGACAACGGCCGTTTCGCGATTACTCGCTTCTACGGGTCCAGGTGAGGGGATTAGCTAAAGGTCATTCCCTTTATAGGATCACAGACCTTACTAATTAACATACAAAACAAGTTGTGAAACAAACATTTACAGAAAAATATATAGTTATACAATATACAGAGTGCAAGATACTAGTAAGGAATAGATCTTTCCATATCGATTTACAAGATAATCTATATTTTTACAATATCATAGGAAGATTATAATCTAAATAACTTTACATACAATTTTTTATATAACATTTTTTATAAAAATACCGATAGATCGATCCGGTCGTTTAGTCCTTTGGGACTATCAGTATTTTTATAAAAAATGTTATATAAAAAATTGTATGTAAAGTTATTTAGATTATAATCTTCCTATGATATTGTAAAAATATAGATTATCTTGTAAATCGATATGGAAAGATTTATTCCTTACTAGTATCTTGCACTCTGTATATTGTATAGCAATATATTTTTTTGTAAATGTTTGTTTCACAACTTGCTATGTATGTTAATTAGTAAGGTCTGTGATCCTATATAGGGAATGACCTTTAGCTAATCCCCTCACCTGGACCCGTAGAAGCGAGTAATCGCGAAACGGCCGTTGTCCGGCACCTCCCTCCCCTAGGAAACTAGGGTTTGTAGATGTCTGTCAATCCAAACACTTAAACTTTCGTTAAGTGATCCTATACTCGATATAATTGGATGAAATGGAGGGGGAAAAATTTGTTTGTGTATTTTCGGGAGACCGTAAAACAACAAGGTGACAGGAAAATCTTTATTCAAAAAAGTTTTATTTTTTTTTATTAATTACCCCTAAATTTTCTCCCTCCATTGCAAAAGATTCCAATTCATTTTTACAAACACTAGTAGGGTAACTTGTTACTTTCCTATAAGTATCAACATCATTAAGAATGTCCATAACCAAATTGCTATACAAATTGCTATTTAATCACCCTATATACTGACATGTGGGGTATATGTTTTTTCTATTAGTCATCTTCTGACTGACCTTCAGGGGGTGAATAATGAGTATAGTTTTATATTTTGAGTTAATAAAGTTTAGTTTTATCCTTTTGTTAGCAAACATGAGGAATGACAAGAGACAACCCTTTTAAGAAAATCCAATTTTGGTTAAAACTACTCCAACATTATGAACATAAAAAAGACTTCTCCCCTATGTGATGACTCTGATGTTTATTAACAGTTGATTTCAAGGTAAAAAATTTCCCACATTAAAAAAATGAAAAAGGCTTCTCCTCTGTGTGACTGCTCTGATGGTGATCAAGAAGCGCTTTCCGGTTAAAATATTTCCCACATTTTGAACAAGAAAAAAGCTTCTCCCCTGTGTGGGATCTCTGGTGCCTATCAAGATTTTTTTTCCATTTAAAACATTTCCCACATTTTGAACATGAAAAAGGCTTCTCCCTTGTGTGGGTTCTTTGGTGGCTATCAAGAACTGATTTCCGGTTAAAACATTTCCCACATTCTGAACAGGAAAAAGGTTTCTCCCCAGTGTGGGTTCTCTGGTGTCTATCGCGAACTGATTTCCGGGTAAAACATTTCCCACATTCTGAACAGGAAAAAGGCTTCTCCCCTGTGTGAACTCTCTGATGGTTAACAAAATGTGATTTATGTGCAAAACATTTCCGACATTCTGGACATGAAAAAGATTTCTCTGTGTGAGTTCTCTGGTGGCTATCAAGAACCGATTTCCGGTTAAAACATTTCCCACATTCTGAACAGGAAAAAGGCTTCTCCCCTGTGTGAGTTCTCTGGTGCTTAACAAGAAACGATTTCCATTTGAAACATTTCCCACATTCTGAACAGGAAAAAGGCTTCTCCCCTGTGTGAGTTCTCTGGTGGGTAACAAAATTTGATTTCTGTACAAAACATTAATCACATTCTGAACATGAAAAAGGTTTTGTTCCTGTGTGAATTCTCTGGTGAATAACAAGGTCTGATTTCTGTTTAAAACATTTCCCACATTTTAAACATGAAAAAGGCTTCTAGATTTCACCTGTGTGAGTTCTTTGGTGTTTAGCAAGATTTCCTTTCTGGATAAAACCTTTCCCGCATTCTGAACACGAAAAAGGCTTCTCCCCTGTGTGAGTTCTCTGGTGGTTAACAAAATGTGATTTTTGTGCAAAACATTTCTCACATTCTGGACATGAAAAAGATTTCTCCTCTGTGTGAGTTCTCTGGTGGCTATCAAGAACTGATTTCCGGTTAAAACATTTCCCACATTCTGAACAGGAAAAAGGCTTTTCCCCTGTGTGAGTTCTCTGGTGCCTAACAAGAAACGATTTCCATTTAAAACATTTCCCACATTCTGAACAGGAAAAAGGCTTCTCCCCCGTGTGAGTTCTTTGGTGTATAACAAGATTACATTTCTGGATAAAATATTTCCCGCATTCTGAACATGAAAATGACTTCTTTCCTTTAGGAGCAGTTTGTTTTTTAATGCCTCTTTTGTGACTTTGATTTTCCTTAGTAGTCGGTAATGAATCAGAAGAATCAGAAGATGGGACCTGTTTCATAGGATCAGATGACAGATCTTTGCTGTGAATGGATGATGATATATCTGGAGTAATAGCAATCACTTCAGTTGTATCTTGTAGGATCTCAAGATCATCAGATTTAAAATTTGAAGATGTCAGCTGTCCCTCTGATCTCCTGGTACAGTCATCTGCTAAGATACAAAATAATTATTATTTTTTAATAAAATATCCTTGAGTTTTATATTTTTGAACATTTCTATTTAAACTGTCCATAAAAATGGCAAGCTATGTAAAAAAAACTTTACTTGTTTACCAAGACAATGACAGTTCACAGTCTAATAGAAAACCTTGTTGGATGAGCCAGTAGTGTGTGGTGTTCAACTGTTTGTTCATTCTGCCTCCCAAATATCCAATAAAAAGAAACCAATCAATGTTATGTAGGCGAAAATAATACCATTTCTCATCTCACAAAAAACAAGTCCCCACTCAGGTCCATCATCTGTCAATGGAAAAACAGAGGTTCCCACACTATTAGTGGCTCAAAGGCTGTTGAAAAGCAACAAGGTTTCCATAAACCAATCCAGCAAAATCCGCTCTCACTTCGGAGTCTTGCAGTGTGCGCAAACAACATTTAGGATCCTGTATTTAGCAATATTATAGTGAGAAGAATCCACTTAATTTTTGGTGTGTGTCTCCTGGAGCACAATCTGGGCACTATGTGCTGGGTAAGAAAATGGCAAATGTGTAATTTTCACTCTCCAACATCCACTGTGTGTTAATTTCTGGAAAGTGGCTGTGGAGTCACAATATTCAGTCCTCCTAAGGATTATAACCCTCAGTGAATTAATTTGTAAAATGGAATCACTTTATGGGGATTTTTACTATTCTGGTTTTCTGTCATTTAGTTATATTAGGGATTCTGCATATGGTGTGTCCAATCTCTTCTGGGATCTGTTCCTGCTGTCCAGCTGGAGTAATCTGCTCCCTACTTCAGCCAATTGGAAAGTACCACACCCTACTAAAGCGCAAAGTACATGGCCGGAATCTGCCAGATACAGCGTTGTTCTCCTCTGGTTCAGTCCTCTGTGCTCAGCTTGCGGCTTGTCTATTTATTTTCTGTTGTGACTGTGGCCCATTTACTGACTACTCTTGTGTCTTCTGATTCTGTATTCTGTCCTTCTGGTTCTGACCCGGCTACCTGACTATTCTTCTTGCCATCTGACACCACAGAAGCACCACAGAAGCACCTGATAAGAGATAGATGCTACTGCGCAGGCGCCGCCATCGCCGGTGACATTTTGCTGGATGTAATTTTTTTCTAAGCCTCACAATAGCCACAATATTATAGGCATTATCAACAATAATATCAATGCTATTATATGCATTATGTAATAATGGGGGGCAGGTCAGTGAGGGGTCAGCGACCTGTCATTAGCCAATACAAATGAATATATAATCAGAGCACCACATAAAGCCCCACCCACAGCCCCGCCCCAGAGCACGAGAATCTTATTAACTGAAAACTACAAATACAGATTAAACAACAACCACAAGACGGATTTCATCACCAGGTATCATTGTAATTAGTATAACGGCGCTGACCTGACAGTGTCTGTAGGTTACTGAGCACAATCCTGCTGACAGGTTCCCTTTAAATTTAGCCCTTTGGCATTTGGAAGAGGCGATGGAGAGATTTTTGTTAAGACTATCAGGGAGTTACAGACTTACATAAGTGAGACAAGCCGATGCCACCACAAACTATCATACAGAATGAAGATGTAGAAAAAGACAGAGTTAAAACTTATTTTACATCCCCAACAACAATGTACAGTAAATATGAGGGGAGAACACTAAACCAGAGTTGCATTCATTTCTGGTGAACTATTTGAGCTACTGTGAGTCCTGACCAAAAGAGTAGAGAAACTATTAGTTCTCCTCATTTGAGGAAAGATTGTGCAGTAATTTGAATTCTTTAGGATGGAAAACATAATGGAATTTATGACGTGGAGAGAATCCATGACACCAGGGCTGGAGCCAACACATCTCCTGCAGGCGGGAATAAATGTATATTCCAGCCATCAGCCACGCACAGCTTAGAGATCTATCAGGGCACAGGTGGAATGTTTGTCCTGGAGATTATCACAATCCTCCTGGAAGTTAGTTGGTTTTAATACAAATGTAAAAGTCAGGATAAAGGGAAACTCTGCTGTTATTGGACAGAAATTCACACTTGGCCTCACGGCACATTTACTGTTGTCGCTCATAAAAGGGAAGTTTGGCCAGAAAGACTGGACCTGGTCTTGTAGGGAGTGTGGGGAAGGTGAGTTGACGGACAGACTTGACTGAAGGAAGAAGGGACGGTTTGTGCACTCTAGACGGATATTGGTAATGACAGAAGGGAAACAGCTGAGGAAGATAGAAAAGGAGCGCAATACCTAGATTTGACCACAAGATGGCAGGGGGAGCGTAGTTCAGGACTTGACAGCAGCTTAGGGCTTTAAAAAATACTTAGTCATGGGGTGGGGAGATAGGAACCCAGGAGGGAAATTCCCGAGGAAGGGGATAAATAAGACAGGACAGGGTTCTAGGCTAGGCTAGTCCCGGGAGGAGCTCAGGAGGAGAAGACTCAGTACAGAGGACTGACGATGGTGTAGAGCTCGACCAGGGGACTGAAAGGAAGAGACAGTCAGGAGGGTGGCCCTAACACAAAGAACTGCAGGACAGACGAGGCCCCAGGGGTACAGATTGGACGACAACTTTGGACTGGTGAAGCGGTGGCGGTGCATAGGCCTAGGGCAGCCCCAGCGAAAGATCCGCGAGGAACATCACTACGACAGAAGGAAGGTGAAGGTACCCAGGTCTGAATACAGAGAGCTGTAAAGGAGCTGCGGTGTATGGCTACATTCGTCAGGAGCACGGCCAATAAACTCAGACCTATTGCAGCTGCCGCGGTCTTGGACGCCTGGAGTGGCAGTGGCGTCAAGAGGTCAAATCTCATCGGGAGACCTGCCCCTGGGAGCCACTGACAGCACCCCAGACTTCGGTTGGAGAAGAGGAGCGACTGTGGGCCCTGCTGGAGCAGCCGCCGAAGACATCGCCTGGGAGCCTCCCCGTGGGACCGACAAGCCTGGAGGCTAACCCTGCCGGATGGCGGGGTGAAGATCGGAGGCTGCGGGAGGAGCTGCGGGGTGGCCTGCCGGAGGCTGTGGCAATGGGGTGAGAGAGAGCTTTGCGGCCTCTGCTGGGCTGAGTGACGCCTCTGCCCATGTCCCCGAGCCACCCTGCCCGGCGGCGCCATGTCTTGTGTCGCCAGTGCGGAACCCACCTGTGGCCGTCCCTGCCACGTTCCACCGAGAGTCGGCGGCCTATCCACCGAAGCCTGCCACCACTCCGGCTCCGTCTGCGACTCCAGTTGCGGCCTGCCCCGCGGCCGCGTCCACTTCACTCCCGAAGCTGGCTGCGGCCCACTTGTTGGGCTCTGTAGCCTATCCACCGGGACCCACGGCTGCCCCTGCCCGCCGTCCGGCCCCAGCAGCTGCTGGGCCGCCGGAATCTGTGGCCGCCTCTTCCCCCGCTCTCGACCCAGGCTGCGTCCCTCCCACCGAACTACGTGGCCTACTACGGACCCTCCGTATGGGTAGCAGAAGTCATAGAGAAGAAGGCCCGAGAGTGGGAGATCTGGAGCCTGCTCCACAAAAAAGGAGAGGCAGGCATGGTGGCTTTCCGATCCACCAGTGGCTCGTGTATACCAACCTGGAGAAGGGATACGGGTTCATTCGAGACCTCGCAACCGGCCAAAAGGTATATCTTAATGTGACTTCCATCCGTCACGGCCGGGCTTTGCGGGAGGGGGACTTGTGTCATACTATAAAGAATACTGTCCCCGCGGCTATTATGCGGTAGCCGTGATCGTCGAACCTGAAGGCCACGCGCCCCCGTAAAAAAAGGGACCCCCAAAGACACTCCCAGCATCCCGGGAGCTCCACGGCTGTGAAGCCCCCTACTATCGGCATAACACCGGCTATCAGGAGATGGCCCGGACTACCGGGATTTCGATGCACCGTTGTGCAGGCCTAGAGGACAGTTTCGTGTTCCAGAGAAGGAAAATGTTTTTATGTTTTGCTGTTTATTGTTTTCTCCTGACCAAGCGGGGATGCAGGGAGAAAGTGCTAATGTTAAAGGAAGGGGGAGTATTCCTGTTCTGTTTTAAAATGTGTTGAAAGAAAAAAAGGAAAAACAGGAAAAAAAGAAAAGGGGTTACTCATACTGTTATTAAAGTAGAGGTAACGGTATGCTAACAAGTTGATTTAATGTGTAGTATGTATAAAAAAGTGTAACAGGTCCCGGGTACAGGGTAGGATAAAAACGCCGACCATGACTCTTTTTAATTTGATGGACAAAGAGACGGAAGATATTGAGCCAGACAGTGGTCCGTCAGTGGGCCCCCGACACCACAGACACCCTAAAAGGATGGGCGGGCGCTAGCGATGGCCTGGTAGGGGAAAGGCCTCGGTCATGGTGTTCCGGACAGTAGAGGGTAACAGAAACGGAGAGCAGTGGGAGGTACATGACGTAGAGTAGTCCGGGTGGACCTCGCCAACCTGAAAGAAGCTGTCACGTGCCGTGCGCGCCGGCGGGTAGCAGTAGGCTGCTCGGAGCATGGTGCTCCCGGTTTGGTTCGGCGCCCCCCCCGCGTGTGGCGGGTTTGGCCCGACGAGAGGTCCGACAACAGACGGTGGACAAGCTTCAGGACAACGTAGGTAAGGAGTACGATTGTCGGGGATGACAATACACAAAGGAAGGGGGAGTGTGGGAAGGTGACTTGAAGGATAGACTTGACTGAAGGAAGAAGGGACGGTTTGTGCACTATAGATGGATATTGGCAATGACAGAAGGGAAACAGCTGGGGAAGATAGAAAAGGAGTGCAATACCTAGATTTGACCACAAGATGGCAGGGGGAGCGTAGTTCAGGACTTGACAGCAGCTTAGGGCTTTAGAAAATACTTAGTCATGGGGGCGGGGAGATAGAAACCCAGGAGGGAAATTCCCGAGGAAGGGGATAAATAGGACAGGACAGGGTTCCAGGCTAGGCTAGTCCCGGGAGGAGCTCAGGAGGAGAAGACTCAGTACGGAAGACTGACGACTGTGGAGAGCTCGACCAGGGGACTGACAGGAAGAGACAGTCAGGGGGTGGACCTGACACAAAGAACCGCAGGACAGACGACGACCTTGGACTGGTGAAGCGCTGGCGGTAGATAGGCCTAGGGCAGCCCCAGCAAAAGATCCGCAAGGAACGTCACTACAACAGAAGGAAGGTGAAGGTACCTGGGCCTGAATACGGAGAGCTGTAAAGGAGCTGCGGTGTATGGCTACAGTCGTCAGGAGGATGGCCAATAAACTCGGACCTGTTGCAACCAAAATCTGCCTCCGTCTGGTGTCTGTGTCGTCTGGTCGCGGAAAGCAGTGGACCACCCCCCAATCCGGGCCATTACTACAGGACCATGAGATATTCAGCAGCACAGAAGGGAGAGAAGATTCATCCGATAAGATCTCAGGGATCTAGGAAGCCAACAGCATCATTACCCTCCGCTTTCTCTTACTGGCCCATCATAATACTTTTCTTCAAGTGATTTTCTAACTTGTCAGCACATTCTACGTACGCTGTCATTTGGCTTTATAGTTACAGATCTGGGCAGGTAACGGTCAGCGTCTCCTAAACCCAGAAGGTAGGTGGATCTTCTAGGTGACAAGTTCTATAGAAAAGGGCTTTCAATGCCCAAAGTCTTTTGAACAGTTTTGGGTGGAGGAGAATGTTGTGGTCTAGAGGCAAAATGGTGATCATGGTAATACGGCCGGACTACACCACCGATAAAGCAGCCACAGCCGGTGACTGAGAGGAATCTGTGACTTCTCTGCATTCAGTGGTTACTACTCACCTGGGTAGTCATATGTGGGAATCTCCTCTTTACACCGCTCATCACCCCTTACATATGTCTCTGTAGTATTAATATGGGTCAGATCTTCACCCTGAAACAAATATTGTAAAAGTCACAGACAGATGGAGAAGTCCCATCTATGATCAGCTGTAATCCTGCCATCTCCACCGTTCTCATTACACAAGTATAAAACATGTAATACTGGTGGATAAAACAAGACTGAGCACAAGACCTTCACAGCCGTATACACATCATAGGGGAGATCTCCTGACACCTTCTCTCCATCTACCTGATGATCCTGAGAAACATTGGGATCTTCTTGGTTACAGTCCTGTGGAAGAAGAGGACGGGGACATCTCTCTGGTGTTGTCCTCTTACTGGATAGATCTGGAGGAAACACATACAGGGACTGAATTGCTTCCTTACATACAGATAATTAGAGGCCGTATGTATTTAGTCCTGTCTATTACCTGGAGATGTGAGGGGCTGGAGAACCTCCATTATGACGTTCTTGTACAGATCACTGTGTCCTTCTAAATATTCCCACTCCTCCATGGAGAAATAGACATCGACATCCTGACACCTTATAGGAACCTGACACATACAATACATAGTAACATAGTAACATAGTAATTAAGGTTGAAGGGAGACTTTAAGTCCATCTAGTTCAACCCATATCCTATCCTAACTTGCCCTAACATGTTGATCCAGAGGAAGGCAAAAAAACCCCATGTGGCAACAGTAAGCTTCACATTGGGGAAAAAAAATTCCTTCCCGACTCCACATACGGCAATCAGACTAGCTCCCTGGATCAACGCAATATTAAGGAGACTAGTGTATATACCCTGTAATATTATACTTTTCAAGAAAGGCATCCAGTCCCTTCTTAAATTTTAGTAGTGAATCACTCATTACAACATCATATGGCAGAGAGTTCCATAGTCTCACTGCTCTTATAGTAAAGAATCCGCGTCTGTGAGTATGCTTAAACCTTCTTTCCTCCAGACGTAGAGGATGCCCCCTTGTCCCCGTCACAGGTCTAAGAGTAAAAAGATCATTAGAAAGGTCTTTGTATTGTCCCCCAATGATACCGTCATCCCCCGATCCCTTCATAGTGTTACTGTATAATGTCCCAGCATTCCCAGCAGTGTCACCTCTCCAGTCAGCAGCTCAATCATCTTGTAGATGAGGCCTAAGATCTTCTGGTCATTGATGTCCTCATGGATCAGGGGGTGAGGTGGAGGCCCCGTGATTGGGCTCAGGGGTCTTCCCCATCCCTCAGACACAGGGTCCTGACAGTGATCACTAGAGGTCTTCTTCACCACTGTGTAATCCTGGTAATGGAGAGACACATTAATAAATCTCACTACAGACATTTCCAGAGTCCTCACCTCTCCAGTTCTGTCCGTCTGTTATTCCCATAGATAAGAATGATGTAATGTGATGTCATCAGAATCTCTCACCTCTCCAGTGAGACGGAAGAGGATCTCTAGGGTGAGGTGTAACATCCTCTCCGCCATCTTGTCTCTGTCCATATCCATCCTTGATGGGTAAATCAGGAAAATTCTCTTCTGTAGAAGATCTTCACTGAGAGGATCCGATATTGTAGAGACCTGAATGAGAAGAAGATGATCCGATGTAACATCATAAGAATCCTGTGTAATAATACAATTACTGGAGATAATAAGGGAAACATATGAGGAGATTTATTATCTTACAGGGTTTAGTTTTCTTCCCTGACATCTACTAATAAAACCTATATATTTAGGCCACAGACAACAAGCAGTTTCCTCCTCGGAGTCGGCAGCTGAACACGTTCCTCATAGACTTATCTTCCATAACGCTGGGGCTCAGTTGCCACAGAGGTACTGCATCTTCTCCTAAGGTGTAGTGCCCCACCACCTAGGTAAGTTGGGAACTCCTTTCCACGCTCCAAAACCTGCACCCACACACAGGATAGTTCAGCAATGGACCAGATTGCGGCTCCATGCTTAGAGGATAGCAGAGCACCTTTCGTGGGTCCTTGCTTTGTAACACGAGATGTGCTGGGAGGTGGGTGGAGTTGAGATACATAAAAGGTTGGGAAGGTTTAGAATGACAGGTCAGTCTGACGGGAGGTCAGGCGGGAGAAGGACAGTCAGTGAGGAGAGACTGAGGATGGGTCCGAGAGAGAGAGGAAGGAGTTCTGCAGCTGCCTCAGTGATCTGAGCCAGCTGGCACGGGAAGGGAAGAGAAGGAGCAAACATAGAACTGCAACCTAAGCTTCCATAAGAGAGAGAAGGAACAGCACTGAACGAAGGAGTAGGAGAACAGAGAGGAGTTGTGGGTTGGAAGAGGAACCCTGCCTATAGGTTCTCAGCGCAAGGCCTGGGCCCGGTCCCCGAGGTTGTATGGACATGGTTCTGCAGCAGACACCGGTGGAGTAGTTGGCTGTAAATGCACTACTCCCATCCAAGACTTGGGGCACAACAGCATCTGTATAGAGAGCCGGGACTCAGGATAAAGGGAGTCCCCGAAGTAGGCTACAACTGTCTGCCATACAAGGAGAGCTGTTAGGAACATCTGACAGGAGGAACTTCAGAGTACCACGGTACTGGAGCTCTTCACACTACAAGGCGCAATAGAGGAGTCGTTCAGGAGAGGTACTTGTTGGCGGGGTGTTGGAGAGGAGAATCCTGACTTGCCCGGGAGGTTGATTGAGTCTCTACCCCGGAGGACACGGCACGGAGGCAGGCACCAGTGTGTACTATGAACTGTGAGTAAAGCTTTGGAACTACAAGCCCTGGTGTCTTCCATTCCTTTGTGTGCCAACACCGTCAGCACTGCTACATCTGGGTACCAACATTCCTCACACCGCCTGCGCCTATACACTGCCCTGGGGTTACAGCTTCACCTGTGGGGAGCTACACCATCTATGCTGCAACACACCATCAGCCCCAGAGGATCTGCACGCAGCGTTGGCTTAACATCTTGCTTGCCAAACACCACAGGTGGCGTCACAAACTATTCCACTTCATTAACTACACACCACCATTGATTTGGGCGCCCAGGGCCACAGACCGGGTCACCGCCGCTGTGACACATCCCGCTGACACGGGTACCGAGTACCCCACAGCCCTGGGATGGGGCGACCCATATACACCTGTATACCCACATGTGCTGCTGGGAAAACACGGACATAAGAGCAGCACCGTATGTCAAATAGGGGACACGTGGCATCTGTGAAAACCATGACAGGTCGTGTGAAGGGGCCGTACAGTCACATAATAGAAAACATTAGCAGAATTGCCGTCTGTTTCTACATCCTACCTCACAAACAGCAGAATAAAAAGTGATTAAAAACAAGTCCTACATGTCCCCCAAACTACTAATGTTATAATAATAGTAATAAAGTCCTTTCTTTTATGTGCATGTATATATATATGCATACGTGTATGTGTGTGAGTATATATATATACTGTACAGTATATACATGATTGCATATATGCCATTATTATGCCTAGACACTCTTTTCAGCTGATGTAATACATGGGTGTGCTTAGTTTGCTATCCTTATCTAACGTACAAAAATAAAATGTCATACCTTTACTTCTCTGGTAACGTAGATAAGAATTGTTAACAGCTAAGCATATTCCAATGTATGTACTATTTTTGCAAATGTAGTATTTTGAACGCCCTATTCTTTTCTTATTTAAACTCTAAGAATCTGTAAGGAGTCAGACAGATGACTGCCCACGAGAGTATATAAATTCCAGGCTCTACCACACACTGAAGGTGCTCTGGGGGTAAAGAATCATAAATAGGCAATAAAGTAAACCCCGGAACTCAAATGAGGAAAAGAAGGAATGTGTATGCAAAAGTGAATTTATTAATTGACACACTGCAAAGGGAACCTAACCAAAGCAACAGCACCAATGTTTCGGCATAGAGCCTTTCTCAAGGTTGTTGCATCACTGGTCAGAGCAGGGAAACATGGGTCTCAAGGCCAATTACACCATGCCGCTGCAGCCGCTCCCTTCGCCACCCGCGCTTGTCCTGGACCTCTACTGCAGGCGTCCATTCACTCTCCATAGTGACCTTATCACATCTCTCACCCATGCACACTCTGCAAACCGTATGGCACCTCACCTCTCTTCGAATAATCCAGTAGTCCTTGAGACCCATGTTTCCCTGCTCTGACCAGTGATGCAACAACCTTGAGAAAGGCTCTATGCCAAAACGTTGGTGCTGTTGCTTTGGCTAGGTTCCCTTTGCAGTGTGTCAATTAATAAATTCACTTTTGCATATACATTCCTTCTTTTCCTTATTTGAGTGCCGGGGTTTACTTTAGATGACTGCCCACAGCTGGTGTGGTTGTCAGTCTTTCTCCATGCCGGCATGACAAATAAAGGATCTTACTTATTCAGGTCTGGACGATTTCTAATTGGAAGACTAAAACCACTGACATTTGGTGCGTTGGCCGAGAAATCCAACACCTTTCCCTCACCGGTGAGTACTGTAAACCGTGCACGGGGGAGTCTGGGACTCCTTAAGTAAGTCCTCCGCCTTGACAGTAGGCGTCAACAGGGGCATTATCAGTTATCCCGGTCTGAGGGAAAATGACGGATTTCGTATTGTCTAAGGATCTCTGGGAATCGTCTGTATCTGAATACAGGTAAGAACATTTAATAGTTTTCATTATATTCAGTAACCTTGTTAATCCAGTATGAATGTTATTCTTGGAATTGAATGGGGACTGTGATTGTGGACTTTTCCAATTGGGGTTTGTGAGAGGCTCCTGTAAGTTGGAAGTTGTTTACATGCAATTGGAGTTATAATAACTCCTGTAAGTTGCGAAGCTCCATAGGAATGGGGTTTGTTCTTGTAAAGAATTCTGTAGAATGGGTACAAAGCCAGTGTGAGAAGGCAACTGTGTGTGCACGTTAAATTGCTCTAGATGGGAGAATCAAGGGAGATTCTCGTCGGAGTAAGGAATCCGCTGGATTAACCTAAAATAGAACCCAGTATAAGATGAATTTTTGCCGGTATTCTGTTTTGTCCTCTGTACTTTGTTGAATGTTGTTTCCTGGTAAGTGTGCTGTTTTGTCTGTCTTTTAAAATTATATAGAACTAAAACGCCATAACTATATGTTTTATGTTACACATGAGACTCCTTGAATGTTATCTTGAGTGAATGTATAAGGATTGGAATATAAAATCCTGACTGTATAAGGGAGTCCAGTAGGCGTGGTTGACAGTCATGTATGGACTGGAGACAAATCATAGGTTATTATAGTGATATAAATCACCTAGGTACACGCCACCTGATCCCCATAGAGAATATTCTATGTTGTATTGTTATATGTTTTTCTTTTAATAACACAGAGTGACTGAACCCTCCTCGTTTCACTGAGGAGAGTCTGCGCCGGTGGTGCTCTGAATACCTGATATTAAGAACGGGAACGTCTCTGGATATAAAGAGGCGGTGTCATTGGACTTTATCTCAGCAGTTCAGGTTGTAGGAGTATGAGGGGGTTTTACACATAGCGATATCGCTACATCACCGATTTTGTGACGTTATAGTGATATCGCTAGCGATATTGCTATGTGTGATACTTACCTCCGACCGGCTCCCCCGCTGTCCATCGCTGATCGCGTGAGAATGTCTGGCTCCATTTCTCATTGTCAGCTTCCTGCTGGGGCTTCCTGCTGGTGCTGACGAGTGACGCGTGGAGGCGGGAGGACGTCAGGATTGCTGTGTGTGAAAGGTAAGTATCGTCCGCTGCGTCGCTGCTGCATCGCTGGTGAGGTCTGCCTGTGTGACAGCTCACTAGCGATCATTTAGCGATGCACCAGCGATCCTGACCTGGTCGGATCGCTGGTCAGATCGCTGGTACATCGCTAAATGTAAAGGGGCCTTTGCACTAGTCCGAAGTCCTTGTGAGCATATGTATCTTTGTGATATCAGTAGCCATAGTCCTTGGGGCACTTTGTTATTATTACACTGTGTTGTCACACTCGCCCCTTACAGGCCTTCATCGGACGGAGGTGGCACGATATAGATACAAGCTGGTGAATACCTAGGACATAGTGTAATCAGTGAGGATTATTTAGATCCTGGATATTAGTAGCAGTAATTGTATTGTTGCTACTGGTTTATTATCTTCTTGTTGACTTATGAATTTCACTGATATTTGTCAGACTTCTTATAAGTGGGTAGAAATCGATTGTGCTCCAGGGTTTATATTGTGTATAGTCCTCATCTTGTTTGTCTTTTGTATTTAAGAATTTCATGTAACATCCTTATGGGACTTTGTCCCATAGCTATATTTTAAGGTCTTGTCCTCATTGTAAAGGTACTGTCACACTTAGCGATGCACCAGCGATCCCGACCAGCGATACGACGCGGTCAGGATCGCTGGTGCATCGCTAAGTGGTCACTAGTGAGCTGCCACACAGGCAGATCTCACCAGCAACATCGCTGGGGTTGGGCGTCGTTACTTACCTGTCAGACGAGGCGATCCTGATGTCCTCTCGCCCGCGTCCACGCGTTGCTCGTCGGCGCCAGCAGGAAGCCCAGCAGGAAGCTGACGACGAGAAATGGTCCAGGACGTTCTCGCGCGATCAGCGATAACCAGCGGGGGAGCGGTCGGAGGTAAGTATCAGACAGCGATATTGCTAGCGATATCGCTTAGTGTGACAGGCCCTTAAGGCAGAATTGTTATTGACCATTTCATCTGATGGCTGGAAAGTTATTAAGATTGTACCAAGAAGGTATCCCTGGAATGAGACCGGATATGGTCCTTTCTCATCAGGTACACAGAGAGAACAGTCTTCAGATCAGATGTGCAATGTGTCCTTATTGGTAACTTATAGGCCCAACTCTTACATATTATAACAAATAGAGAGTAAACATTCTATATCCCTGACAATGTCTTTTTAATCTTGAAAAACTAGGAGACGGCACCACCCAGAGCAAACAGTCCTGAGGTGGGAGATAAGCTGTGAGCCTGAGGATTGTTGTGGAATGTGGTTGTGGTTTTGAGATAAGAAGGGGCCACTAGAAGAGCTGAGTGTGTCCCCTGACAGATGGGTTGTATTTGATGGTAAACTACTTTGATAAAATGTGAAAATTTGGTACAAGAAATGTGTAATGAGAGGAAATATTTAATTTGGCTAAAGTAGAAATACATTTATAAAACACTGTATTTCCAGAATTAACCGTCCTTGTGGGAAGCCATGAGGTCACTTTTCTTGTTGATTCAGCAGCAGCACTAGAACCTTAGTCCATCCAGAAGAGATACCGACTATTGGACTGTCTGCTGCCTGCATAGTGGTAAAAGGAGCAAGTGGTAAGCCACAGAGGACCATTGTCTATGCAGGCTTGGACTGGCCCAACGAGGAACCGGAGGATTCTCTGGTGGGCCCAGGCACTAACACCTGCTGGCTTACTGGCCAGCAAGTGCCTAGGGCCCCACTGCTCCAAGGGCCCCCACTGCTCAAGGGCCCCCAAGTCAGTGGGTATAGGGCCCCGGAGTCAAGGGGGCCCACCCTGTGCCAGCTAGCAGCAGCAGGAGACAAGTTCCTGTCCCCGCTGCTAAAACGAAATGAATATTCACGCTTCTCCACGCCCCTATGGGCGTGGAGAGGCGTGAATACCATTCCTCTTTAATAGTGGGCAGCCCATCCCCAGCACCGCACCACACACACAGCACCGTATCACTCTCACACACAGCACCACACACACAGCACCGTATCACTCTCACACACAGCACCACATACACAGCACCGTATCACTCTCACACACAGCACCACACACACAGCACCGTATCACTCTCACACACAGCACCACACACACAGCACCGTATCACTCTCACACACAGCACCACACACACAGCACCGTATCACTCTCACACACAGCACCACACACACAGCACCGTATCACTCTCACACACAGCACCACACACACACGCAAGCACACAACACATCACACCTCCCCGCAGCCGCAGCACTTCCCGGCTTCCTGCTTTCTGGGCGTTTCCTGTCTGTGACAGCCCAGCGGGATGACATCATCATCCAGCATTCTGTATCAGAGGGAAAGCTGCCAGAGAGAAAGAGGCTTCCGGGATGTGCTGCTGCTGCTGCTGCGGGGAGCTGAGTTGTGCTGTGTGCCTGTGTGTATGTGGTGCTGTGTGTGTGAGAGTGATGCGGTGCTGTGTGTGTGATGAGTTGCTATGTGAGTGAGTGATGCGGACCGGTGCTGTGTGTATGTGTGTGTGTGTGAGGGGTGGTGGGAGGCAATGATGGAGGTGATGGAAAATGATATTGGTGGGGGAAGCAATGATGGAGGTGATGGTCAATGATGGCAGTGGGGGAGACAATGATGGAGGTGATGGGCAATGATGGCAGTGGAGGAGACAATTATGGAGGTGTTGGGCAATGATATTGGTGGGGGAAGCAATGATGGAGTTAATGGGCAGTGATATTGGTGGGGGGAGGCAATGATGGCAGTGGGGGAGACAATGCTGGAGGTGATGGGCAATGATATTGTTGGGGGAGGCAATAATGGAGGTGATGGGCAATGGTGGTGGTGGGGGGAGGCAATAATGGAGGTGATGGGCAATTATGGAGGTGATGGACAATGATGGAGGTAATGTGCAATGATGGCAGTGGGGGAGACAATGATGGAGGTGATGGCCAATGATATTGATGGGGAAGCAATAATGGAGGTGATGGGCAATGATGGCGGTGAGGAGGCAATGATGGAGGTGATGGCCAATGATGGAGGTGATGGGTAATGATGGAGGTGATGGGTAATGATGGAGGTGATGGACAATGATGGAGGTAATGGGCAATGATATTGGTGAGGGAGGCAATGATGGCAGTGGGGGAGACAATGATGGAGGTGATGGGCAATGATATTGGTGGGGGAGGCAATAATGGAGGTGATGTGCAATGATGGTGGTGGGGGGAGGTAATAATGGAGGTGATGGGCAATGATGGCGGTGGGGGAGGCAATGATGGATGTGATGGGCAATGATGGAGGTGATGGGTAATGATGGAGGTGATGGACAATGATGGAGGTAATGGGCAATGATGGTGGTGGGGGAGGCAATGATGGAGGTGATGGGCAATGATGGTGGGGGAGGCAATGATGGAGGTGATGGGCAATGATTGGTGGGGAGGCAATGATGGAGGTGATGGGCAATGATGGAGGTGGGGATGCAATGATTGAGGTGGGGGAGGCAATAATGGAGGTGATGGGCAATGATGGTGGTGGGGAGAGGCAATAATGAAGGTGATGGGCAATGATGGCGGTGGGGGAGGCAATCATGGAGGTGATGGGCAATGATGGTGGTGGGGGAGGCAATGATGGAGGTGATAAAATGGACAATGATGGTGGGGAGGAGGCAATGATTGAGGTGATGGAATAGGCAGTGGTGGGGGAGAATGATAGGGATGGTGGGGGAGAAGGAAATGATGGAGGTGGTGAGGACAATGATGGGGGTGGAGAGGGGCTGCAATATACTTTATGAGGGGGCTACATTATATTCTGATGGGGACTGCATTATTCTCAGGGAACATTATATTCTGGGGGGCTACATCATACTATATGAGGGGGTGTAAAATAATGCTTATCCTGTAAAATACTCAGGACTAGTTACCAGATAAAAATATAGTGGTTTATTTGGATTCTTCCATCAAAGAAAGGTTATTACAGAAAAACAGGTGAATAAAAATAAGTGAAAGAGAGATTGTCCATTGTTCATAGCAAAGCAGCATGTATTCTTCTTCTCTCTGAGATCCTGAATAGCAAATGGCCTCTGTCTCTCTTAGGCTTCTCACATAGCCGTCAAGTAATATACCAGCTGTTATGTCATGTCATGGCCCAACACAGGCGACATCTTCGTGTCTGTCTCTCATGATGGTGAGGGAAGAAGACAGCGACCTCTACAGTTAGCCATGAATTATATACGTCTCTTGAAGCACGTGATCTCGGTATATATGGAGTTTGACATTTACCTCAAGGCTAAACTTAAATATGTAGTGAGCTGACATTTCTACCATGAGCCAAGCTTAAAAATAGCCTATGTCATATAAGCTAAAGCAATCTACAGAACTGGGTGTAATAAGAAATATTTAACGAATTATTAATATTTAACAATTCCCCCTTTTGAGGGAGACAGACATTAATTGGAACCCTCAAATATAACAAGATCTTTTTTCTTCTTTTCTTCTTCTTTGACAAAATAATTTAATATCAATAATAATAATAATAATAATAATAATATCAGATTACCGTTATAAGTACTCAATGACATAATTGATGTGAATTCATGTTATGGTAAGCCGTGAACAATATTCATATAAAATATGTATAATTATACTTCCCTAAGTCTAAATTGAAGCATCTCAGGTTCAGTCATCATCTGGTGTCATCTGGTCTTCATTTTGATGTCTTCTGTCTTCTTCTTGGTTCTTTTAAAAATACAGTTTTCTTATAGCATATAGATGTTGTAGAAATCGTGTCGTGTATCAAATCAAAGTCCATAAATTCAAATGTTAATACGAAAACAAAGTCTATGCAGCTTTAATATCTGTGCAGTGTCATCTTTAAAAACCTGGGCTTACATTGGCTCGCCTTGGATATTCTGGAATCCTCCATCCGCACTGGTCTTTGAACAGGTGTGACGTCTTTGGTCAGCAAAGCAAGGGTTAAAATGACTCTTCCTTGCTAAACATAGCACCATAACCAGTCCTTGTCCTAATGCACAGGACATATGTCAGGGTTACTTTATTGTTCACCAGCTTTACATCGAAGCTTTTCAAGTGATTGAAACCTCTGGAACTTGATAAGAACGTGATAACACAGTTCATCTCAGCATCATAGGATCATCGTCCTCTGGTTGTCAGGTTAGAAACTTTAATTGTGACTGTCAGTGGTGGATACTGCACTTGTGGCTGTCAGTGGTGGATACTGCACTTGTGACTGTCAGTGGTGGATACTGCACTTGTGACTGTCAGTGGTGGATTCTGCACTTGTGACTGTCAGTGGTGGATACTGCACTTGTGACTGTCAGTGGTGGATACTGCACTCGTGACTGTCAGTGGTGGATACTGCATTTGTAATTAACACAGTTCATTTCTCAGTAATCATAGCTTTGTTACCTTCTGGGACTTCTGGATCGCGGCATTCTTCTTCTTGCAACTGATAAGAATCAATTTTAATATGAAAAGTCTTTATTAACGTAATTTCAGTATCTTGCTTGAAGTCTTCATTCCCTAGTCTATACCAAATCTGGTAATTTTCCTATCCTATAATATCACAGCGTACCATAGCAATCAGTAATATCCATATAATTATTATCAGAATTTGTACTGTATATGGATTTCAATGTTTGAAATAATAAACCAATAATAAGTGATAATACATTATTATCCATATTTTTTCATGTGATAGAACTTTTTTTATGTCTTAGGTGTAATTACTTTTTTCAACCCATAGGTGTCACTGTGTTTTATGTAAACAGTGTTTTCATCTTTATTAATAAGGAATATATTTATTATACTAATAATATGTAGGAATGTAAAGCCATGAACCAAAATAAGAATATATGAGTGAGCGAATGAATGAATAAAAGAATTGTTGCATATAACTGAGAAGTGAAACATTTCCTTAGTAATAGAACCATATAATTGCTATATTTAATGAAGCAATATTCTCAGTAGATATTACTTTACTAAATATTGGTGAAAGAATTAAAAATAATAAAAAAATAAGAATAAAAATAAAAATAAGAATAAGGCCTTTATGTTGATGCAGAGTAGTTATGTCTTCAGTAACATATACCCTTAATATTTCCATGATCTGGATTATTTCATAATTGTCATAAACTTGTGTTATCAAAATATTCAAATTATGCAACTTTGCATATAATATTCCTCTTACTGTAAAGAACTGACTCTTTATAATACTTAATGTTATTATACCCAATACTTATACCATTGTACCTTATTTCTATTTGTTCTTTATTAAAATGTGTGAAGAAGAGGTATTAATCAAATGTGATGATGTAGTCAGGATCAAAAACATATTTCCCCCTTAATACCAAAAAATATTGTTTCATGAAATAATTCATTTATCAAAACCAAAATTAAAAATAATTAATGTATAAATTATGTGAATTTATACTTGCTTATACCATTATTTGTCTGAAGATGTGTAACCATCAAAATTAATTTGAATATCATAAAATTATCCTTTGGAAAAATTAATTTGCATAAACCATTTTGATGTGCGATTGCACTTTGCACTTATCCACTATTAACTAAATCAAGAAATAATAATTACTATAGAAATATAGAAATATATGTTGTATAGATAATATTTCATTATGTATCTTAATATTCTAATAATTTAACTGATCTGCATATTTCTCCTAAAGATAAAAGCTTTTGGGGTTTTTTTTTTTTATCTTTCTCTCATGCATTCAGGATCCTGAGGCCTCACAAACATATCACATTACTCGCTCAGCAGCTGCTCATACACTCAGTCACTGTCACTCAGACTGTGTCACATATTAAGTTTAAACCAAATACCTCACATACTAAGGTGTGATGAATACACGTATTTTAACCCAAATTATCCTAATTATCAATGCATTGTAAACTATTTAAATTTAGTCTTAATATTTCTTTGAATATTCCCCGAATACTCATGACATAAATATATGTTGTATAGCTATACTTGACATTTAGGCCTGGAAAAAAATTCCATTGGTTTGCAAAAGTTGAGACCCCCTTAAAAATTCTTTTCCTATGGAACAGGGACATAGTATACTGGTATACTTGTATTATTAGAACAAGGTTCAAATTTCACCTGCTGTGGTTGTCATTCATGCCATGCAGTGAAGGCACACACACACAGAACATATTTTAAAATGCAATTAGTTATTTCCTTTTAAGGGTTAGATATATAAAATCATGCAATTATTGCAACTTCCTGTGTAAATAAAGGCATAAATCCTTGTAAGAGAATTTTTCTGATTAAGTCCTGCTTTGAAATGAAAATTCTAAGGAAACATAAAAGATAAGGTTAATATCATATTCATAATTCTAAATGTTATTACTGGAGTAAATTTTAATTTTCATTAAAAAATACAGTTCTACTATTTCTACTTCTACAAACACTCTATATATACTGTATGACTATGTATATATCCACAAACTATAAAACTACAGGATTATACTCTATAAAATAATTACATATAACTCACTAATTGTATAACACTGTTACACAATATATTTTACTTTTTCTAGCCAATTCCTACACCCATACTTATTTCTCTGCAAAAAATATCCTGAAAGGTTCTTGCCATTTTAAAGCTGATAGATTCTTGGAGCAGAGTATTCAGTTTACAGGCCATGATGTCACTCACCACCTGTTTCTGTCTGTCAAATTCGGCCATCTTGGTTACAGAAAGAAGATCAAAACTCATCATTTTTCTTAATTCAATTTGTGTCTTTTCGGTGTTCTTTTGCATCATTCCATATGGCTTATAACAAACATGTGATTTCCTTTGTTCTTCATATATTTGATTTTGGGGAAAACTCATTTTAGAAGGTTTTGCTAATACAGGCTTCTGATAAGATTTTACTCTGCCTGTCTTTACAAAATTAGCACAATTTACTTTCCTCTCACGATTCTCATGTTTTCTGGCAAAATCAAGAGATTGCGCACATTCAAACAAAGAATCTTTTTGTGACGCAATAACACGAGATGCAGGATTTAGAAACCAAAATTTGCTTACAAAACTCCTTATGAGGGACGGTGTTTTGACATTCTCACTCAGCATTCTATACAAACGTTCATATATGGACATGAACGTAAAAATACATTCCTTCCGACCAATCCTTAATTTTTGAAGAATATCAATATCTGGATGATTTTCATTTGATGAACAAAAAATGAGAATTTTTAATCTGTCTTTATCAGTTAAATTCTCATGTGTTTCACCAGATAACTTTAAAGATAACCTCCTGGAAAAGGTTACAGGGATCCACATTTTGAACAACTGATTCTTCTCCTCGTTCGATAAATCAAATTTGTCAACACAACTTTCAAAAACCTCAGAGTTTCTACAAACATGCATTTTGTTGTCATATGCAGGAATTATTTCGCATATTTTTATCAAATTCTTCCTTACGTTACTTCGGATTTGGGCCTGTGAGTCGTCTATTTTTAGTGGTACGTCTTTCCCTTGTACGTCCTCTACGTCAGTTCTGAAGTCTCCTCCTACTTCTCCATCTTGTTCCACGTCTGCAAGGTCACCTTCAATGGCTGCTACAGACACTTGATTACAGTCAATCTCCCTAACTTTACAGCCAATCTCGAGAACATCACAACAATCATTTTTGGATTTCTCTGACACAGATCTATGAAATATATCTACCATCTGTAGAATATTTTTTAATCTCTCTCTTTCTCTATTGAAAAACTTAGAATCTTACCTTTGATTCTCGAGTTCACACTCGGCATATAAACTTAACCATAAAACTTCTGAATTAGAATTGTCTACAGACTTAAATTTCAATTTACTCTGCTTAGCAAGACAATTAATGACATCCATTTCTCTTACCTTGAAATGTCTCAGCTTGTTCCTTTGATGGACAACGCTGGGCTCTTGTCTTTACACGTCTTGGCTTCAGCACGTCTGGCACTTTGGCACTTGTAGTACTTCTCAATCTATCTGGCACTTCTTACTTCTAGGTTCTGTGTGATTCTTGTAAGTAGTGGAATTCCCGATAACTTGCACATATGATTTGACGTTAGCAAAGTCCAATCCCCCTTGTGGGCAAGTTGAGGGAAATCCGCAAAAAAGTACAAAAATTCAGATCTGGCTGGCTCTCCAATGTAAAATAATGCTTATCCTGTAAAATACTCAGGACTAGTTACCAGATAAAAATATAGTGGTTTATTTGGATTCATCCATCAAAGAAAGGTTATTACAGAAAAATAGGTGAATAAAAATAAGTGAGATATTGTCCATCAGTTCATAGCAAAGCAACGTGTAGTCTTCTTTCTCTCTGGGATCTCACATGGCAAATGGCGTCTGTCTCTCAGTTCGGCTTCTTCGTAGTAAAGTAACATACCAGCTGTTATGTCATGTCATGGCCCAGAACAGATGACATCTTCGTGTCTGTCTCTCATGATGGTGAGGGAAGAAGAAGAGCGACCTCTACAGTTAGCCATGAATTATATACGTCTCCTAAAGCACGTGGTCTCTACATATATGGAGCTGTCTTTCTACCATGAGCCAAGCTTAAAAATAGCCTATGTCGTGTAAGCTAAAGCAATGTACAGAACTGATTCTTATAAGAAATTAACGGATTATTAATATTTAACAGTTCCATGGCCATCCACTGGGAGGATGGAAGAGAAGACCACCTGCGCTCCCAGTTCTTTCACTTTCTTGCCTAAGTCTTCAAAGTCTCTGCAGATGGTTTCCAGGTCTTTTTTTGTGGTGTCATTTGTCCCCACATGTAGTAGCAGGAATGGGTAGTCATCTGTAGATCTGAAGAGTCCTGATATCCTGTCAGACACATCTTTAATTTTTGCACCTGGAAGACAGCACATTTCTCTTGAAGTTATATCCGGTCTGCAGATAGCGGCCTCTGTTCCTCTCAACAGGGAATCCCCCATGACAACCACTCTTCATTTCTTCTTCACAACATTTTTCTTTCTCCATCCAGGAGGACTCTGAAGGCGTACAAGGTTGCTGTTTGTGGGCAAAGTCTTATCCTGATGTATTTCTTCATTGGTTTCCTGCGTGAGAGCCTGGTACTGGTTCCTGAGGAGTATGGGTGCTGACTGCCTCCTGATCCTCCTGCTTCTCTGGGTCACATGTCTCCATTCCTCTGTTTCTTCAGGTGCACTTCGAATTTCTTCTCTTTCTGTAACATGAAGAGATAATTCTGCTCTGTCCAAGAACTCTTCACCTTCCTTAATGATCTTCAACGTAGCTAACCTGTCTTCGAGACTTTGCAACTTTTCCTCCAACAGGGACACAAGCTTGCATTTGTGGCATGTGAAGTTTGGCTTTTCCACTGGTAAGTCTGTGAACATGTAGCAAGAAATGCAGCTCACCAAATGGCTCCTGGCCTCTTCCATATTGAGATTTCTTAAAAACGATGAAAGATGAGCCAAAATTCGGCGCGCGGCTTTCCGATTTCCTCTTTTCAGCTGCAACAGCCAAAACCCAGTGATCGTTGAGCTCGCGGAGACTCTTCACTTATCCCAGAAGGCACTGGGAATATGCAGATGATCTCCTCAAGACTCTTCCCCTGGTTTTCTCTCCATAATATTTGAAAATTCTTGGAGAACAGGAGAAGTCCCAGAAGACTGGAGAAGAGCAAATGTTGTTCCTATCTTCAAAAAGGGGAAGAAGGTGGACCCAGGCAACTATAGGCCGGTGAGTCTGACTTCTATACCAGGAAAGATCTTTGAACAAATTATTAAACAACATGTATGTCAGTACCTGGATAAGAATGAAATGATTAAACAGAGTCAGCATGGGTTTGTAACTAATAAGTCATGTCAGACTAACTTAATTTCCTTCTATGACGGAATCACTGATTGGGTGGATCAAGGAAATGCTGTAGATATAGTATATCTTGACTTCAGCAAAGCATTTGACAAAGTATCTCATACAATCCTTATTGAAAAAATGACTAAGTATGGAATGGACAAGGCAACTGTTAGGTGGATTCATAACTGGCTTAGTGATCGGACCCAAAGAGTGGTCATAAATGGCAGCACATCCAGTTGGAAGAATGTCTCAAGTGGGGTACCACAGGGCTCTGTCCTGGGCCCTTTATTGTTCAACATCTTTATCAACGATTTAGATGAAGGAATTGAGGGTAAACTGATTAAATTTGCTGATGACACAAAGCTAGGAGGGATAGCTAATACTAGAGAAGAGAGAGAGAGGATTCAAAAAGATATAAATAAACTGGAGAAGTGGGCAGCAACTAACAGAATGGTTTTTAACAGGGAAAAATGCAAAGTACTACATCTGGGCAATAAAAATGAAAAAAGCATATACAGAATGGGAGGAATAGGCCTAAGCAACAGCACATGTGAAAAAGACTTGGGTATACTAATAGATCACAAACTGAATATGAGTCAACAGTGTGATGCAGCAGCAAAAAAAGCAAATGCAATTCTAGGATGTATTAACAGAAGCATACAGTCTAGATCACGTGAAGTCATTATTTCCCTCTACTCCTCTTTGGTCAGACCTCATCTG
Source organism: Dendrobates tinctorius (assembly GCF_039654945.1). Lineage (NCBI taxonomy): Eukaryota > Metazoa > Chordata > Amphibia > Anura > Dendrobatidae > Dendrobates > Dendrobates tinctorius. The sequence goes on along the minus strand of NW_027362032.1, from coordinate 1,020,070 downwards.
GAATATTGTGTCCAGTTTTGGGCACCACATTTTAAAAAAGACATCAACAAACTGGAGCAAGTTCAGAAAAGAGCAACCAGAATGGTGACCGGTCTGCAAACCCTGTCTTATGAGGAAAGGTTGCAGGATTTGGGATTGTTTAGTTTGCAAAAGAGAAGACTGAGAGGAGACTTAATAGCTGTCTACAAATATCTAAAGGGCTGTCACATTGTAGAAGGATCATCTTTATTCTCATTTGCACAAGGAAAGACTAGAAGCAATGGGATGAAACTGAATGGGAGGAGACACAGATTAGATATTAGAAAAAACTTTTTGACAGTTAGAGTGATCAATGAGTGGAACAAGCTGCCACGAAAAGTGGTGAGTTCTCCTTCAATGGATGTCTTCAAACAGAGGCTGGACAGACATCTGACTGGGATGATTTAGCGAATCCTGCTTTGAGCAGGGGGTTGGACCAGATGGCCCAGGAGGTCCCTTCCAACTCTACGATTCTATGATTCTATGATCAGAAAACTTTAAAGTATGTTTACTTTCCTGCCAATCCTGCATTACTAAACTATGTGCAAACAGCAGACCCTGAGGTGGTCTGTATGAACCCTCCAATACTGCCCATGGTGTGTGCCCCCCGAGAAAATGAATGAGATGAGCCTCTGCATTATTGAGTCTATCATGGAGCAACCAATATTTTAAATATCATAGTAGGCCAGCCAGATAATACAAAAAAAGGTCAGGTACCGCATATCCACCCTGCCTTTTGGGCCTTTGCTGGGAACCAATATTCACTTTAGGTCTAGATGAGCCCCATATAAACGCTGCCATCAAGCTATGCACTTTCTTGAAGAAACTCTTGGGGACCTTAATTGATGCATGTTCCAACATATGTAAACACTTTGGGAGGATTATCATTTTAATTAATCCAATTTTGCCCACTACAGATAGGGGGAGTCGAGACCATATCTCAAACTTTTTTTTCATATCCTCGAGGGGGTATATATTGTCTCCAAGGTCTTTAATTGGATTTTGGTTACTTACAATGCCCAAATACTTATGTTTTTGTACTACTTGCAAACCAAATAACACGGGTACTGTTATATTACCCACAATCTACATACCTACCAATTTACCCCAATTAATTTTAAGACCTGAGAATTCTCCAAAGCTAATAGACTGAAAGCAAGTCAAGTCTATTACTTGATTGATTATTAAGTTCAAAATAAGTTTGTTTAGTAAAGAAGAGTTTCCTCTGGGCTTTTTCCTGTAAACATAACAGATATTGCCTCCCCTTCCCAAGCCATTTATGCAAAAATTTTCAGAGGGGTTATTAACATAATCGGCTTCCAATGACATACTATCTATTCCTGACACTGGAGTGGCTTATAAACTTACACAGTATATAGTTTGAGGACTGGGATCTGCCAATATGGGGCTAGTTTTCTTACTGTTTCGGATAACAATACATGATTTTAGTTTTTTTTTTGTCTAGTCTCACTTGAATATAGGTCAATATTAAATAATCTCCTGATGACGTCTTTGGTGAGGATGATGAAACCCGTAGAAATGAGAGGCTTGGAGAGTGAGTGTGTACACGTCACCTCATCCTATATACTGAGATGTGGGATATACGTTTTTTCTATTAGTCACCTACTGACTAACCTTCAGGGGTGAATTATGGGTACAGTTTTATATTTGGAATTAATAAAGTTTAGTTTTATCCTTTTGTCAGCAAACATGAGGAATGACAAGAGTGTAAAATAATGCATATCCTATAAAATACTCAGGACTAGTTACCAGATAAAAATATAGTGGTTTATTTGGATTCTTCCATCAAAGAAAGGTTATTACAGAAAAACAGGTGAATAAAAATAAGTGAAAGAGAGATTGTCCATTGTTCATAGCAAAGCAACGTGTATTCTTCTTTCTCTCCGGGATCTCACATGGCAAATGGCGTCTGTCTCTCAGTTCGGCTTCTTCGTAGTAAAGTAACATACCAGCTGTTATGTCATGTCATGGCCCAGAACAGATGACATCTTCGTGTCTGTCTCTCATGATGGTGAGGGAAGAAGAGCAACCTCTACAGTTAGCCATGAATTATATACGTCTCCTAAAGCACGTGGTCTCTACATATATGGAGCTGTCTTTCTACCATGAGCCAAGCTTAAAAATAGCCTATGTCGTGTAAGCTAAAGCAATGTACAGAACTGAGTCTTATAAGAAATTAACGGATTATTAATATTTAACAATTCCCCCTTTTGAGGGAGACAGACATTAATTGGAACCCTCAAAATATAACAAGATCTTCTTTCTTCTTTTCTTCTTCTTTGACAAAATAATTTAATATCAATAATAATAATAATATCAGATTACCATTATAAGTACTCAATGACATAATTGATGTGAATTCATGTTATGGTAAGCCGTGAACAATATTCATATAAAATATGTATAATTATACTTCCCTAAGTCTAAATTGCAGCATCTCAGGTCCAGTCATCATCATCTGATGTCATCTGGTCTTCATTTTGATGTCTTCTATCTTCTTCTTGGTTCTTTTAAAAACAGTTTTTCTATAGCATATAGATGTTGTAGAAATCGTGTTGTGTAAAAATTAAAGTCCATAAATTCAAATGTTGATAAGAAACAAAGTCTATAGATGAAATGCAGCTTTAATATCTGTGTAGTGTCACCTTTATAAACCTGGGCTTACATTGGCTCGCCTTGGATATTCTGGAATCCTCCATCGGCACTGGTCTTTGAACAGGTGTGACGTCTTTGGTCAGCAAAGCAAGGGTTAAAATGACTCTTCCTTGCTAAACATAGCACCATAACCAGTCCTTGTCCTAATGCACAGGACATATGTCAGGGTTAATTACCTTCATTGTTCACCAGCTTTACATTGAAGCTTTACAGGTGATTGAAAACCTCTGGAACTTGGTAAGAACGTGATAACACAGTTCATCTCAGCATCATAGGATCATCGTCCTCTGGTTGTCAGGTTAGACACTTTAATCGTGACTGTCAGTGGTGGATACTGCACTTGTGACTGTCAGTGGTGGATACTGCACTTGTGACTGTCAGTGGTGGATACTGCACTTGTGACTGTCAGTGGTGGATACTGCACTTGTGACTGTCAGTGGTGGATACTGCACTTGTGACTGTCAGTGGTGGATACTGCACTTGTAATTATCACAGTTCATTTCTCAGAAGTCATAGCTTTGTTACCTTCTGGGACTTCTGGATCGCGGCATTCTTCTTCTTGCAACTGATAAGAATCAATTTTAATATGAAAAGTCTTTATTAACGTAATTTCAGTATCTTGCTTGAAGTCTTCATTCCCTAGTCTATACCAAATCTGGTAATTTTCCTATCCTATAATATCACAGCGTACCATAGCAATCAGTAATATCCATATAATTATTATCAGAATTTGTACTGTATATGGATTTCAATGTTTGTAATAATAAACCAATAATAAGTGATAATACATTATTATCCATATTTTTTCATGTGATAGAACATTTTTTTATGTCTTAGGTGTAATTACTTTTTTCAACCCATAGGTGTCACTGTGTTTTATGTAAACAGTGTTTTCATCTTTATTAATAAGGAATATATTTATTATACTAATAATATGTAGGAATGTATAGCCATGAACCAAAATAAGAATATATGAGTGAGCGAATGAATGAATAAAAGAATTGTTGCATATAACTCAGAAGTGAAACATTTCCTTAGTAATAGAACCATATAATTGCTATATTTAATGAAGCAATATTCTCAGTAGATATTACTTTACTAAATATTGGTGAAAGAATTAAAAATAATGAAAAATAAGAATAAAAATAAAAATAAAAACAAGGCCTTTATGTTGATGCAGAGTAGTTATGTCTTCAGTAACATATACCCTTAATATTTCCATGATCTGGATTATTTCATAATTGTCATAAACTTGTGTTACCAAAATATTCAAATTATGCAACTTTGCATATAATATTCCTCTTACTGTAAAGAAATGACTCTTTATAATACTTATTATTATACCCAATACTTATACCATTGTACCTTATTAATATTTTTTTTTCTATTAAAATGTGTGAAGAAGAGGGTATTAATCAAATGTGATGATGTAGTCAGGATCAAAAACATATTTTCCCCCTTAATACCAAAAAATATTGTTCAATGAAATAATTCATTTATCAAAACCAAAATTAAAAATAATTAATGTATAAATTATGTGAATTTATACTTGCTTATACCATTATTTGTCTGAAGATGTGTAACCATCAAAATTAATTTGAATATCATAAAATTATCCTTTGGAAAAATTAATTTGCATAAACCATTTTGATGTGCGATTGCACTTTGCACTTATCCACTATTAACTAAATCAAGAAATAATAATTACTATAGAAATATAGAAATATATGTTGTATAGATAATATTTCATTATGTATCTTAATATTCTAATAATTTCCTAAAGATAAAAGCTTTTGGGTTTTTTTTTTTTCTTTCTCTCATGCATTCAGGATCCTGAGGCCTCACAAACATATCACATTACTCGCTCAGCAGCTGCTCATACACTCAGTCACTGTCACTCAGACTGTGTCACATATTAAGTTTAAACCAAATACCTCACATACGAAGGTGTGATGAATACACGTATTTTAACCCAAATTATCCTAATTATCAATGCATTGTAAACTATTTCAATTTAGTCTCTTAATATTTCTTCGAATATTCCCCAAATACACATGACATAAATATATGTATAGCTATACTTGACATTTAGGCCTGGAAAAAAATTCCATTGCTTTGCAAAAGCTGAGACCCCTTTAAAAATTCTTTCCCTAAGGAACAGGGACATAGTATACTGGTCTGGTATACTTATTATTAGAACAAGGTACAAATTCCATATGCTGTGGTAGTCATTCAAGCCATGCGGAAAAGGCATACACCCAGAACACATTTAAAAATGCAATTAGTTATTTCCTTTTAAGGGTTAGATATATAAAATCATGCAATTATTGCAACTTCCTGTGTAAATAAAGGCATAAATCCTTATAAGAGAATTTTTCCCGATTAAGTCCTGCTTTGAAATGAAAATTCTAAGGAAACATAAAAAATAAGGTTAATATCATATTCATAATTCTATATATTATTACTGATGTAGATTTTAATTTTCATAAAAAAAAAAATACAGTTCTACTATTTCTACTTCTACAAACACTCTATATATACAGTATGAATATGTATATATCCACAAACCATAAAACTACAGGATTATACTCTATAAAATAATTACATATAACTCACTAATTGTATAACACTGTTACACAATATATATAATTACTTTTTCTAGCCAATTCCTACACCCATACTTATTTCTCTGCAAAAAATATCCTGAAAGGTTCTTGCCATTTTAAAGCTGATAGATTCTTGGAGCAGAGTATTCAGTTTACAGGCCATGATGTCACTCACCACCTGTTTCTGTCTGTCAAATTCGGCCATCTTGGTTACAGAAAGAAGATCAAAACTCATCATTTTTCTTAATTCAATTTGTGTCTTTTCGGTGTTCTTTTGCATCATTCCATATGGCTTATAACAAACATGTGATTTTCTTTTTCTTTCTTCGTAGATTTGATTTTGGGGAAAACTCATTTTAGAAGGTTTTGCTAATACAGGCTTCTGATAAGATTTTACTCTGCCTGTCTTCACAAAATTAGCACAATTTACTTTCCTTTCACGATTCTCGTGTTTTCTGGCAAAATCAAGGGATTGCGCACATTCAAACAAAGAATCTTTTTGTGACGCAATAACACGAGATGCAGAATTTAAAAACCAAAATTTGCTTACAAAACTCCTTATGAGGGACTGTGTTTTGACATTCTCATTCAGGATTTTGTACAAACGTTCATATATGGACATAAACGTAAAAATACATTCCTTCCGACCAATCCTTAATTTTTGAAGAATATCAATATCTGGATGATTTTCATTTGATGAACAAAAAATGAGAATTTTTAATCTGTCCTTATCAGTTAAATTCTCATGTGTTTCACCAGAAACTTTAAAGTCAATCTCCTAGCAAAGTTTACAGGGATCCACATTTTGAACAACTGATTCTTCTCCTCGTTAGATAAATCAAATTTATCAACACAACTTTCAAAAACCTCAGAGTTTCTACAAACATCTATTTTGTTTTCATATGCAGGAATTATTTCGCATATCTTAAGCAAAATTTTTCTTACTTTCCTTCGGGTTTGGGCCTGTGAGTCGTCTATTTTTAGTGGTACGTCTTTCCCTTGTACATCCTCTACGTCAGTTCTGAAGTCTCCTCCTACTTCTCCATCTTGTTCCACGTCTGCAAGGTCACCTTCCATGGCTGCTGCTACTTGTAACTGTTTCTCCACATTACAGTAAATCTCGGGAATATCACTATCCTCTACACAATCATTTTTGGATTTCTCTGACACAGATCTATGAAATATATCTACCATCTGTAGAATATTTTTTAATCTCTCTCTTTCTCTATTGAAAAACTTAGAATCTAACCTTTGATTCTCGAGTTCACACTCGGCATATAAACTTAACCATAAAACTTCTGAATTAGAATTGTCTACAGACTTAAATTTCAATCTACTCTGCTTAGCATAAGAATTAATTACATCCATTTCTCTTACCTTGAAATTTCTCAGCTTGTTCCTTTGATAGACAACGCTGGGCTCTTGTCTTGGTTTCAGCACGTCTGGCACTTTGGCACTTGTAGTACTTCTCAATCTATCTGGCAATTCTTACTTCTAGGTTCTGTGTGATTCTTGTAAGTAGTGGAATTCCCGATAACTTGCACATATGATTTGACGTTAGCAAAGTCCAATCCCCCTTGTGGGCAAGTTGAGGGAAATCCGCAAAAAAGTACAAAAATTCAGATCTGGCTGGCTCTCCAATGTAAAATAATGCATATCCTGTAAAATACTCAGGACTAGTTACCAGATAAAAATATAGTGGTTTATTTGGATTCTTCCATCAAAGAAAGGTTATTACAGAAAAACAGGTGAATAAAAATAAGTGAAAGAGAGATTGTCCATTGTTCATAGCAAAGCAACGTGTATTCTTCTTTCTCTCCGGGATCTCACATGGCAAATGGCGTCTGTCTCTCAGTTCGGCTTCTTCGTAGTAAAGTAACATACCAGCTGTTATGTCATGTCATGGCCCAGAACAGATGACATCTTCGTGTCTGTCTCTCATGATGGTGAGGGAAGAAGAGCGACCTCTACAGTTAGCCATGAATTATATACGTCTCCTAAAGCACGTGGTCTCTACATATATGGAGCTGTCTTTCTATCATGAGCCAAGCTTAAAAATAGCCTATGTCGTGTAAGCTAAAGCAATGTACAGAACTGAGTCTTATAAGAAATTAACGGATTATTAATATTTAACAAAGAGACAATCCATTTAAGAAGATTTAATTTTGGTCAAAACTATTGCAACATTATGAACATAAAAAAGGCTTCTCCCCTATGTGACGTTTCTGATGTTTATTAACAGTTGTTTTCCAAGTAAAATATTTCCCACATTAAGGCCAGGTTCATATTGCGTTAACCCAGCCTGTTCAATGCGTAGCTTTGATGGGCTGCGTTAACTGTATTGCATAACGCGATCGCGTTATGCTATACCCACTAGCGCAGATGATTCATCTGTGCTAGCAGTGACGGAGCCTCAGACGCTGCAGCCCGTGTCCGAGGCTCAGTCACTGAATGATGGCACATCGCGAGCGCATGCAGCTTTACGGCATGCATCGCGATGCGCCCGATAATGGGGGTTAATGGCAGTGTTAACGGACTGCATTACACCGCGTTATGCTGCGGTGTAACGCAGTCCATCTAATGGACTGCCATAAAGCAATGTGACCCCGGCCTAAGAAAATCAAAATGGCTTCTCCCTCTGTGTGACTGCTCTGATGGTGATGAAGAAGCGCTTTCTGGATAAAATATTTCCCACATTCTTAACAGGAAAAAGGCTTCTCCCCTGTGTGAGTTTTCTGGTGCTTAACACAATTTGATTTCTTGCTAAAACATTTCCCACATTCTAAACATGAAAAAGGCTTCTCCCCTGTGTGAGTTCTCTGGTGATTAACACACACTGATTTATTGTTAAAATATTTCCCACATTCTGAACATGAAAATGGTTTCTCCCCTGTGTGAGTTCTCTGGTGATTAACATAAACTGATTTAATGTTAAAACATTTCCCACATTCTGAACATGAAAAAGGCTTCTCTCCTGTGTGAGTTCTCTGGTGGGAAACAAAATGTGATTTATGTGCAAAACACTTTCCACATTCTGAACAGTAAAAAGGCTTCTCCCCTGTGTGAGTTCTCTGGTGAGAAACAAGCTCTGATTTCTGCTTAAAACATTTCCCACATTCCGAACAGGAAAAAGGCTTCTCCGCTGTGTGAGTTCTCTGGTGAATAACAAGCTCTGATTTCTGCTTAAAACATTTCCCACATTCTGAACAGGAAAAAGGCTTCTCCCCTGTGTGAGTTCTCTGGTGAGAAACAAGCTCTGATTTCTGCGTAAAACATTTCCCACACTCTGAACAGGAAAAAGGCTTCTCCCCTGTGTGAGTTCTATGGTGATTAAAACAATTTGATTTCCTGCTAAAACATTTCCCACATTCTAAACATGAAAAAGGCTTCTCCCCTGTGTGAGTTCTCTGGTGCTTAACACAATTTGATTTTTTTTTAAAACATTTCCCACATTCTGAACATGGAAAAGGCTTCTCTCCAGTGTGGATTTTCTGGTGCTTAACACAATCTGATTTACTGATAAAACATTTCCCACATTCTGAACAGGAAAAAGGCTTCTCCCCTGTATGAGTTCTTTGGTGGATAACAAAATGTGATTTATGTGCAAAACATTTCCCACATTCTGAACATGAGAATGACTTCTTTGCTTTAATAGCAGTTTGGTTTTTATTGCCTCTTTTGTGACTTTGATTTTCCTTAGTAGTCGGTAAAGAATCAGAAGATGGGACCTGTTTCATAGGATCTGATGACAGATCTTTACTGTGAATGGATGATGGTATATCTAGAGTAATGGCATTCACTTCAGTTGTATCTTGTAGGATCTCAAGATCATGAGATTTAAAAATTGTAGATGTCAGCTGTCCCTCTGATCTCCTGGTACAGTCATCTGCTAAGATAAAAACAATTATTTTTTAATAAAATATCCTTGAGTTTTATATTTTTGAACATTTCTACTTAAACTGTCCATAAAAATGGCAAGCTATGTAAAAAACCTTAATTATTTACCAAAACAATGACAGTTCACAGTCTAATAGAAATCCTTGTTGGATGAGCCAGTAGTGTGCGGTGTTCAACTGTTTGTTCATTCTGCCTCCCAAATGTTGAATAAAAAGAAACCAATCAATGTTATGTAGGCGAAAATAATACCAATTCTCATCTCACAAAAAACAAGACCCCACTCAGGTCCATCATCTGTCAGTGGAAAAACAGAGGTTCCCGCACTATTAGTGGCTCAAAGGTTGTTGAAAAGCAACAAGGTTTCTATAAACCAATTCGGCAAAATCCGCTCTCACTTCGGAGTCTTGCAGTGTGCGCAAACAACATTTAGGATCCCTGTATTTTGCAATATTATAGTGAGAAGAATCCACTTAATTTGCGGTGTGTGTCTCCTGGAGCAAAATCTGGGCACTATGTGCTGGGTAAGAAAATGGCAAATGTGTAATTTTCACTCTTCAACATCCACTGCGTGTTAATTTCTGGAAAGTGGCTATGGAGTCAAAATATTCACTCCTCCTAAGGATTATAACCCTCAGTGAATTAATTTATAAAATGGAATCACTTTATGGGGATTTCGACTATTCTGGTTTTCTGTCATTTAGTTATATTAGGGCTTCTGAATATGGTGTGTCCAATCTCATCTGGGATCTGTTCCTGCTCTCCAGCTGGAGTAATCTGCTCCCTACTTCAGCCAATTGGAAAGTACCACACCCTACTAAAGCGCAAAGCACATGGCCGGAATCTGCCAGATACAGCGCTGTTCTCCTCTGGTTC